>NC_060141.1:492724333-493024787 GCF_021461385.2 Schistocerca piceifrons
CAAGCGATGGAAAACGGTATCTAGAGAAAAGCCGGCTGCTTTTTATTCTCTTCCTATGAGTTCCTTGCACCGCCTATCCCCGATGCAAAAAATAATTCAAATGGCTCTGAGCACTATGGGACTTAACATCTGAGGTTATCAGTCCCCTAGAACTTAGAACTACTTAAACCTAACTAACCTAAGGACATCACACACATCGATGCCCGAGGCAGGATTCGAACCTGCGACCGTAGCGGTCGCGCGGTTCCAGACTGTAGCGCCTAGAACCGCTCGGCCACTTCGGCCGGCTATCCCCGATGCAATGTCAGGTGTAATCTTAGCTCCACTAGCCCATTGGTGTTACTCGTAGCATGCTCTGTTCAGTAGTTTAAGCATCGTTGTTGTGGTGTCACCGCAAGGCACCACACTTGCTAGGTTGTAAGCTTCAAATTGACCGCGATCCATTAGTACACTTCGGACCTGCGAGTCGCCACTGCCGCCGCTAGCAGACCGACCGCCGCCACTCAGCTGTACTTAACGAGACAAGCTAGCGCACTGCCCAGTTCTACAGCCGACTTGAATAGGATTGGTTCACTTCTTATAGCTTCAGAGATCTCGTTTGCAGAGACGTCAGTCAGCATAGCCTTCAGCTAAGTCAGTAGCTACGACCCAGCCAGGCGCCACATACAGTTTATGCATTGAGAATTGATCTATACGTGTGAAGCAATCAGAATTGTAAAGAAGTTCAAATGGTTCAAATGGCTCTGAGCACTATGGGACTTAGCATCTGAGGTCATCAGTCCCCTAGAACTTAGAACTACTTAAACCTAACTAACCTAAGGACATCACACACATCCATGCCCGAGTCAGGATTCGAACCTGCGACCGTAGCGGTCGTGCGGTTCCAGACTGTAGCGCCTAGGACCGCTCGGCCACACCGGCCGGCTGTAAAGAAGTATTCGCAGTTCAGTCTATAACTGCACATGTAAATATCATTGTACAAAGTGAAGATCGACGGTCACCGCTGATGCTGTATTAAAGCTAAATGTTTAAATGTATTCCCGTCTACTAACTTTCTTAACACCTAAGGTGTTCCAGATACTTCCCGCCAAGTACGGTTCTTTGAGCCTCACGTCAGCCTACGTGATCAACGCGTGCAATTAATGGCCACACCTCGTGATCAAACTAAGAGTCAAATTGCGTGACTCAGCCGGTTCACCCTTTTTCCATTAGGTCCATAGATCCGCCTCATGTATAACAGTTGTAACTGTCGATGTCATCGGATGCAGCAGAAAAATCTAGCAGCGAAATTGTCGCTTCAGAAGTAAGTTAGTAGTCCCAGAACACCATCACTAAAGTATTGGCAATGTATTTCCTATGCAGATGGATACTATATTATTATTATTATTAACGTGTAAGCCGCTAGAGGATCACTTCAAGTTTCCACATGAAATGGGATTTACTCAGGCGCTACACTTCTTTCATCTTCTCACAGCGCATATTCCTCCTTTCTTCCGACCAGGTTGTTCAAGTTTTCAATTTTTTTACCTCTTGACTCATTCTCCTCTTGAGTTAGTGCTGAATGTTTATCTGCCCTTCGTTTGATATGCCCGTAAAATTTCAATGGACGTTTCTTCATGTCATATTCTATATTAGATAGCCGTTCGGTCTCTCAGTTGGTAGAGCACTTGCCCGTGAAAGGCAAAGGTCCCGAGTTCGAGTCTCGGCCCGGCACACAGTTTTAATCTACCAGGAAGTTTCGTTCGGGCTCTTGTCTATTCCGCAGACTGTAACTTTTTTCCTTGTTATTTCTGATGATTCTTCTCTCTAGATTCTCGTTATATTCCAGTGCGCCTTTCCGATCCGTGATCAACTTTTGTAATATCTATAGGGTTTTTGATTTGGTGACTGCTGTAATTTCTCGCTTTTACATTGCCTGATATGCACAATTCATTACCATTATCATGTGGTAATTCCTGCAACTGAAAGTGATCCACGCTACAACAATCTGTGTGGCGTTTGTGTAAGCGTAAACCCACAATGCGCATTGCACAGCGCAGACGCGCTAATGTAGTCAAGCCATTTCGAATGACGAAAAACGAATTGGCTGATTATCTCTTCATGAAAAATAAAACATTTCAAGCTAAGTGGAGCACGAAGACCAGCTTATCAGACTCGGAGCGATAGTGCAAAAAGTATAAATTTGTCGTGGGGATTTTTTTAAACGTCTTGCAGTCAGATTATTAGCGCACCCACAACACAATTTAAGTTCCACTTTTTCGAAACCCCGTAGTTGTCTCCCGATACGACGTATAAGTTTGAAAGTTGACTCAAACGTCCCTACAACCTTCCTTCGTGATAGTACAAAAGCGTGGCGCCCTGAGAATTCACCATCGGAATCGACGACGCATCTAACAGCAGGGTGTCGACACAAGCGAAAAAAAGACCAGAGCTCAGAAGGTTCATGTGATGTGTAAGGTGGGTTAATGATGTCACATTGGCACCAAAGTTCACCACAATTCTGCCCGACGCCAACGTGGACGTGTTACTCTACGGGAAGGCCATCGCTCCCTTTCTTATCCACTTTACTACCCTTCTCTTGATGCCTCTGCGATCGGGGTGAGATCAGCGCCCCCCAGCGTTGAAATCGCACTGTCTTCTTATGAGTGGCGAGAAAAAGATATCAGACACTCCGCCACTCTGTATCGACACGAAAAGGTCTCAGAAGGGGGGCATAAATAGTATCAAAGAAAATAACGCTTTCCTTGGGACATTGTTTTCCACACACGTCACGATCGACACCATCAGTTCTCAGTGCCAAATGCAGCAGAACGACGTCCTTAACAAATCATGACGCCGCTGACATCCCCGGACCTCTGTGCTCTTCTTTAAGGACGCTGTGTGGCTGCATTCCCGTGGGAGTGCAGCACGATCACAAATTTGACTCTCGTGTGTACTTTGTAAGCACTAAGGACTGTTAAACACCATTTGACAAAATTTGTACGTGACGCGAAACAACAAAGGGTGCTTACACATTTTCAACCCTCCTGTTTCACGGCTTCCTGTGACGTGATCGAGGATGGGAGTGGGAGAATGGTTCCACATTGACTCATGCTTGAAATAAACGGCAAAGAGTCTCTCTAAGCCATTTCACCAATGCTCTCTGTGGCGCCCACACAAAGTTACTGAGAACTTTAAAAATGCACTTTTATGAGACAATCTGTGAAGTGTTTCTAGGCACCTACAGGCATGCAAGTCCTTAACACCCCATCCATTCCGGTTGCCTGTCGGCAGGTGCCTAGGACTACTTCGCAGGTTGTCTTTAATTGTGTAGTGTAGTGTTGGTTGCAATTATCTTGTTTCCGTGTATCTTCGTAACCATTCAAAATCCCTCTGAATTGATGCTACAGGGAAAATGTAGTAGTGTCATGCTGATCTGTATGATGTATATAGCCACCTAATAACCATGGACGAGTACGGGTTTACAGGTTATGCCGCTATAAACCAAGAAAAAAAAATAAGCCAATTATGGGAACATATGCACTCACCACTGCCGAGAAAACGAAGACTTATTCGTTATTGGGTAAAACTATCCAGTGGTGTGGTGCTGGTAGACTGTGCATATAAGACTGTCAGAGCAAATGCTACCAAAATCTAGCGACGAGGCTCCGGGAGACGGTCGAGGCGGAAAGTCGCGGGAAGTAGTCGACGGATGTGTTTTCGCTCTATGACAACGATGAAGCTAGTTCTGCACAGAACACTGTCAGTCATACTGTGTGTTTGTGTTGTTAAATCTTTTCTATTCCCTCCCACCCCCACCGCTTCCTTTTTTCCCCCTAAACAGCACCGAGCCGATTCGTCCTCTGTCCTCGGATGAACAACAAATGAAAGGCAGACATTTTCAGAATGGCTTATCAGGAGTTTTAATACCATTGAAGTGAACTGCCAACTATGCTCAGTTTGGACGTGGAAGGATAATGGACATAAGCCCATAGGAAGCAAAAATAAACTGCATGCATCTATTAAACAATATATTACAAATAAATGCTTAACTTACAAGAAACATAGACACCGTATCATAGTTGGCACAATTTACAACAAATTCAAAGGACTCTGGAATTGCAGATGCAACGGGTGGAGAAGCTTTCAAAATCAAACGCCGCTTTGACTTTTCTGACACCTTCACAAATACATTTACTAACGTCAGGCTCAGAATAAATCGAAAACACACATATAAAAACATTACACAGCGCAGCACTGAAACGAATTGGTCAATGACGTCACAATTTAAAAAACAGAAAACTGCTTTCAATCGATCAAACATTACTGGACGAATCCTGAGGCAACAAAAAATTGCAATAAATAAAACTTTGCACTCAGTAAATGAACCATATAATATTCACTAAAGGAACTGGGGACAAAAATGTAGTAGCATTTACAAAAGGAAATTAAATTAATTTAAACAGTAAAATTCTGAAAGGGTTTTGTTTAAAACAGATCTTACATTACTACAGTTAAAAAATTAAAAACTATCCCCCCCCCCCTCCCCCGCCCATGAACCACGGACCTTGCCGTTGGTTGGGAGGCTTAGGTGCCTCAGCGATACAGATGGCCGTACCGTAGGTTCAACCACAACGGAGGGGTATCTGTTGAGAGGCCAGACAAACGTGTGTTTCCTGAAGTGGGGCATCAGCCTTTTCAGTAGTTGCAGGGGCAACAGTCTGGATGATTGACTGATCTGGCCTTGTAACACTAACCAAAACGGCCTTGCTGTGCTGGTACTGCGAACGGTCGAAAGCAAGGGTAAACTACAGCCGTAATTTTTCCCGAGAGCATACATCTTTGCTGTATGGTTAAATGATGATGGCGTCCTCTTGGGTAAAATATTGCGGAGGTAAAATAGTCCCCCATTCTGCTCTCCGGGCGGAGACTACTCAAGATGACGTCATTATAATCAGAAAGAAAACTGGCGTTCTACGGATCGCAGCGTGGAAATTCAGATCCCTTAATCGGGCAGGTATGTTAGAAAATTTAAAAAGGGAAATGGATTTGTTAAAGTTAGATATAGTGGGAATTAGTGAAGTTCGGTGGCAGGAGGAACAAGACTTTTGGTCTGGTGGATACAGGGTTATAAATACAAAATCAAATGGGGGTAATGCAGGAGTAGGTTTAATAATGAATAAAAATAATAGGAGTGCGGGTAAGGTACTACATACAGCATAATGAACGCATTATTGTGGCCAAGATAGATACGAGACCCACGCCTACCACAGTAGTACAAGTTTATACGCCAACTAGCTCTGCAGATGATGAAGAAATTGATGAAATGTATGATGAGATAAAAGAAATTATTCAGCTAGTGAAAATTTAATAGCCATGGGTGACTGGAATTCGAGAGTAGGAAAAGGGAGAGAAGGAAACATAGTAAGTGAATATAGATTTGGGGCTAAGAAATGAAAGAGGAAGCCGCATGGTAGAGTTTTGCACAGAGCATAACTTAATCATAGCTAACTCTTGGTTCAAGAATCATAAAAGAAGGTTGTATACATGGAAGAATCCTACAGATACTAGAAGGTATCAGATAGATTATATAATGGTAAGACAGAGATTTAGTAACCAGGTTTTAAATTGTAAGACATTTCCAGGCGCAGATGTGGACTCTGACCACAATCTATTGGTTATGAACTGTGGATTAAAACAAGAAACTACAAAAAAGTGGGAATTTAAGGAGATGGGACCTGGATAAACTGACTAAACCAGAGGTTGTACAGAGTTTCAGGGAGAGTATAAGGGAACAATTGACAGGAAGGGGGGAAAGAAATACAGTAGATGAAGAATGGGTAGCTCTGAGGGATGAGGTAGTGAAGGCAGCAGAGCACCAAGTAGGAAATAAGACGAGGGCTAATTGAAATCCTTGGGCAACAGAAGAGATATTGAATTTAATTGATGAAAGGAGAAAATATCAAATGCAGTAAATGAAACAGGCACAAAGGAATAGAAACGTCTCATAAATGAGATCGACAGGAGGTGCAAAATGGCTGAGCAGGAATGGCTAGAGGACAAATATAAGTATGTAGAGGCTTATCTCACTAGGGGTAAGATAGATACTGCCTACAGGAAAATTAAAGAGACCTTTGGAGAAAAGAGAACCACTTGTATGAATATCAAGAGCTCAGATGGACACCTAGTTCTAAGCAAAGAAGGGAAAGCAGAAAGGTGGAAGGAGTATATAGAGGGTCTACACAAGGGCGATGTACTTGAGGACAATATGGAAATGGAAGAGGATGTAGACGAAGATGAAATGGGAGATACGATACTGCGTGAAGTGTTTGGCAGAGCACTGAAAGACCTGAGTCGAAACAAGGCCCTGAGAATAGCCAACATTCCATTAGAACTACTGACGGCCTTGGGAGAGCCAGTCCTGACAAAACTCTACCATCTGGTGAGCAAGATATATGAAACAGGCGAAATACCGTCAGACTTCAAGAAGAATATAATAATTGCAATCCCAAAGAATGCAGGTGTTGACAGATGTGAAAATTACCAAACTACCAGTTTAATAAGTCACAGCTGCAAAATACTTAGACGAATTCTTTACAGACGAATGGAAAAACTAGTAGAAGCCGACCTCGAGGAAGATCAGTTTGGATTCCGTAGAAATATTGGAACACGTGTGGCAATACTGACCTTACGACTTATCTTAGAAGAAAGATTAAGAAAAGGCAAACCTACGTTTCTAGCATTTGTAGACTTAGAGAAAGCTTTTGACAATGTTGACTGGGATACTCTCTTTCAATTTCTAAAGGTGGCAGGGGTAAAATACAGGGATCGAAAGGAAATTTACAATTTGTACAAAAACCAGATGGCAGTTATAAGAGTCGAGGGGGATGAAAGCGAAGCAGTGGGTGGGAAGGGAGTGAGACAGGGTTGTAGCCTCTCCCCAATGTTATTCAATCTGTCTATTGAGCAAGCAGTAGAGGAAACAAAGGAAAAATTCGGAGTAGGTATTAAAATTCATGGAGAAGAAATAAAAACCTTGAGGTTCGCCGATGACATTGTAATTCTGTCAGAGACAGCAAAGGACCTGGCAGAGCAATTGAACAGAATGGACAGTGTCTTGAAAGGAGGATATAAGATGAACGTTAACAGAAGCAAAACGAGGATAATGGAATGTAGTCGAATTAAGTGAGGTGATGCTGTGGGAATTAGATTATGAAATGAGACACTTAAAGTAGTAAAGGAGTTTTGCTATTTGGGGAGCAAAATAACTGATGATGGTCGAAGTGGAGAGGATATAAAATGTAGACTGGCAATGGCAAGGAAAGCGTTTCTGAAGAAGAGAAATTTGTTAACATCGAGTATAGATTTAAGTGTCAGGAAGTCGTTTCTGAAAGTATTTGTATGGATTGTAGCCATGTATGGAACTGAAATATGGGCGATAGACAGTTTAGATAAGAATAGAATAGAAGCTTTCGAAATGTGGTGCTACAGAAAAATGCTGAAGATTAGATGGGTAGATCGCATAGTTAATGATGAAGTATTGAATAGAATTGGGGAGAAGAGGAGTTTGTGGCACAACTTGACAAAAAGAAGCGACCTGTTAGTAGGACTTGTTATGAAGCACCAAGGGATCACAAATTTAGCATTGGAGGGCAGCGTGGAGGGCAACTATCGTAGAGGGAGACTAAGAGATGAATACACTAAGCAGATTCAGAAGGATGTAGGTTGCAGTAAGTACTGGGAGATGAAGAAGCTTGCACAGGATAGGGTAGCATGGAGAGCTGCATGAAACCAGTCTCAGGACTGAAGACCACAAGAAGAAGAATCAGTTGTGATTCTCGACTAATAGTAATCATCCCATCCAAATTAGTGAGAATTTACAACGAAGCTGGAATCTTTCCGTAAGACTTACTTCAGAACACAGTTGTGAAGAATCAGTACAATTCTCCTCACCATGTGTGGCTCCTACAAGCAAATTAACGCAACTAGAATATGGAAGTCACTCAGGTGAACTATTTAGAACATTAAAGTAAACAAACCACATAACGAAAGACGAAGTGGATTCTCATTCTTAAAAGAACGATGCGGGTACCTCGTGCCCAATGATTTTACGAAAGTTGAAGACAGAGTCACAAACCGCAACATCAACCACGTAAGTGAGTCACTTATCCCAAACCAGGCTAAAACTGGTTACATGCAAACGTAATGCTCACAATTCCAAGCACTTAGGCGCTGCTTGTTCCCCGTCATAAAATTCTATCAGTCTTGTATCGGGAAGCATCAAATATCGGCAGCTAGTTGAGGCAGTTCGTGGCAGCTCCGTCTCACCCACCCGATCGCCTACAAATACACGTCTGTTAACGGACTGATTTACCAACCTTACTTAACACCTAGAGTGGCCGGTCCCCTCAGAGGAGCACCACGTCGGCCATCAAGATACTACTACGTGTCCATCGGTTAGAGCGACGGCGCACAGCCCCCACTAGCTCTTCCCTGCATCGGAGACAACAGCAACTGGCTAGCTAGAGAAGGCACTGCTACTCAAGACCCTAGCAGACGTGACACAGGTGGACGAGACATTCAGAGGCTCCTCACCCTACCTTCCCTGCGAACCCTGATGTCGACTCACGTGACTCGGCCACCTCCTGACGAGTCGCCGGGATAGGGCAGCGTCTAGCAAGGCGCGGATAATTTCCTATCGGTAGAGGACGGGCTCAGTAAAAAAGTGCTTTCCCGAGATCAACGGTGGTAAATAAATAGATATTTGTGATAAATGGCACATTGGCCTCAATATAGGTGAGGAGGGTAGACAATGAATAAATTATTAGAATAATGAAACTGTAATTTATCCTTCGTGTTGCCTAGTGCCGAAGAGTGATCGAAGGGATAAAGGCCAATCCGTTCACCAGTATGTATATCTACGCACCGCTGTAATATGGATCACAGAAGGGATTTCTTGTAAATATTCCTAACACTCCGTCCTGCTCCACTGCCGTACCGGGTGGTGGAAAATACGTAACTATGTAACTGTCTTAATATCATTACTGTTATGTAATTCATACAATATTTATCATTGTTGTACGATCCGGTTTTCGGCTGTTACGCCATCATCATGTTATAAATTACCCCCGTCACTCACATTCCCCATTTTCCTTTCTTTCAGTTACTATGATTTGTCTCGTTGCGTTAAAAAATGTTGTTTTATAATCACAGCTGCTTCACTCACCTGCTTAATATCACTAATATGTCTTACCTATTCGTAATTTAATACCTACTAAAGACAAGATTGCAAGACCTGGGCAGAATTGAGGCAAATGGCCAAAGACAGAGACGGATGGCGAGTTCTCTTGGATGACCTATGCCCCCATAGTGACCAAAGGAATTATTAAATTAAAAACAAGATTATTTTGTTCAGACAAATCTTTGGAATATGTCACCTAAGTTCATTATTCAATTATTTTCTTCTATGTACAACCGTTGTAGTTTGCCTACAGTTCATTAATTAAGTTTGTCACATACTTTATCCTAGTAAAATAATCTTCTACCGCGATTACACTGAAATAATCCTCCTAATTCTAACATTAACATTTTTTATCTCTGGAAAGAGAGGTACGCTGAAGATGGACTCGTTCAAAATCTTTGAACCAACAAAAATTCACTGGACTACATACTAATCTTTGTACCTGATGATGGCGTAACGGCCGAAAAATGGTTCGTGTAGCGAATAATAAATATTGTAGAACATTACGCCAGTGTTCCGTGCGTTTCATTCATGTTGTACAAAATATTATATCAAGAGTTGACAGAACAGTCAATCAACACAATAACTCTTAGGCTTTTTACGAAGTCAGATTGTCAGAACACGGGCAGTTTGAAGTGTTTATTTTCACTTTCAGATTCTCTTGCGTCTCTTTGAAAATTTATTATAACAAATACGGTCCTTACTAGACAGTTTTGGAGTTGACGCCTTCACTAAAACGCCTACTACTTCATGACCCTGACTCGGAGAAAGAAAAAACTTACGATTCTTCAAGTTGTTTGTAGATACTAAAACACATACGAGATGTATGTCATAAAGTTTTATCACTTAGATGAACTTAAACGCACCCGTCAAAATTAGTTATGTTAGACCGTAATTTATCCGTACTTCAATGGGACATGTGGTTCCTAACGATAAATGACTTGCTCTGCGTTCGGGCTGTTCGTGTCTTTAACAACTCCTATATTACAAACAGACAAGATATAACAGTGATATTAAGCAGGTAGGTAAAGCTGCTCTGACTACAAAAATTTTTTTTAATACAGTGAATGGAATTATAGTAACCGAAATAAAGGAAAATGGGGAATGTGACAGAGGGGTAATTTACGACACAATGTTGACATAAGAGACGAAAACCGGTTCATTCAACAAATAATAAATATTGTAGTAATTACGTAACAGTAATGATATTGGGACATGCGTCGAGTTACATAGTTATATATTTTTCTCCTCGCTCCTTACGCCAGTGGATCAGGGCAGAGTGTTGGGAATATTTACAAGAAATGCCTTCTGTGATACACGTTACAGTGGTGCATAGTTATACATGCTGATGAACGAACTGGCCTTTCTCCCTTCAACATTCTTCGACGCTAGGCATCACAAAGGATGAATTATAGTTTCCTTATACTAATAATTTATGCAATCCACACCCACATTCAGGCTGTAAGTAGGCTGTTTAGGTTTTTATATTGGTAACGCCACGTAGCGCACTGTATGAAAATCACTGGCTGTGCTGTGTGCAGTCTGTGGCTGGTCTGCATTGTTGCAATACTGCTATTGTAGTGTTGGGCAGTTGGCTGTTAACAGCGCGTAGCGTTGCGCAGTTGTAGGTGAGCCGCCAGCAGTGGTGGATGTGGGGAAGTGAAATGGCGGATTTTTGAGAGCGGATGATCTGGTCGTGTGTCCGTCAGAAACAGTACATTTGTAAGAATGGATGTCATGAACTACTATATATATTATGACTTTTGAACACTATTAAGGTAAATACATTGTTTGTTCTATATCAAAATCCTTCATTTGCTAACTATGCCTATCAGTAGTTAGTGCCTTCAGTAGTTTGAATCTTTTGTTTAGCTGGCAGTAGTGGTGCTCGCTGTATTGCAGTAGTTCGAGTAACGAAGATTTTTGTGAGGTAAGTGATTTGTGAAAGGTATAGGTTAATGTTAGTCAGGGCCATTCTTTTGTAGGGATTATTAAAAGTCAGACTGCATTGCGCTAAAAATATTGTGTGTCAGTTTAGCGTTGATCAGATTAGGTAAAGAGCGAAATGTCTGAGTACGTTCAGTTCTGCTCAGCTGTTTGATTCTTGGTTTCCAACATTCTTTTTCACAAGCCTGAGTCCCTAACCACTACTCATTAATCCTTACCTTATTATACATATACATATTCGTCGACACCTCTTCAATATTTCATCATAATAAATACATAGCATAATCAAATTCCTCATATAGCATCAGCTTATTGATCATAAACATACCTCAACAGCATTATACACATCGTTGTCGCAATAATAACATCATAACATCTCAGTCAAATCTCAAAAACGTCGTAGCTTTCAGTAATAATTTCTAAACCTAAAAAAATTCTCTGCTCATTTCAATAGTGTCATCTACCTCAAACGTACTTTAAAAATCATGATCCCATACCAAATACTTCATTCAAAGCTCTCATAGTATCACAATGGTTCCGAAAAAAATATGAACAGTTTACAAAGTAGCATGGCTGTGTGCTTGATCGGCATGTTATTGGTCAACGCCATGTTAAGACGGGTGACCTTGAACGAGCTTCGCTCAGCTGCCGCTAGGGCAGCGCAGGATCGCGCCAAGTTTTAACTAGGCGCGACCCCCTGCTAAAAAGCGTACATCAGGGATACGCCCATCCGGTTGCTCGTGCGCGCGCCGGCAGGCGCGGCTTTTCACGTCTACTTCCGCTTGGGCTCTGACTAGGACGTGAGGCAACAGCATGCTCATTCGACTCGAGGCAGCCGCACGACACACAGCCATGCCGTAGAGGAGGAGGAGATACAGCAGGAGAAGTAGATTGCCAGTCTACAAGGCCGTGGACACCTTTGGTTTTACTCCAAATGAAGTTGTTCAAGAAGAGGTTCTTACTGGTCCAATCACTTTTGTAGGGTGCAAGATTAATTTTTCTTGTACTACTACAGAGGTTATTACTGGTAATTCTTGGTTAACTTTGGGTCTAGTACGAGGAAGTGACAAGCCACTTGCAGGTCTAGAGGCTTATTGCTTGCCAGACACATAGTACACAATGTAGGCGTGTACTCCCTGAGGATTAATGTAATTATACCCTCAGGTGTTACAGATTACAGCAATGGAATGAAATGTATCACGGAAAACTTTCTTTGTAATTCAAAAATCTTTAAAAATGAATGTTTTAAGTACAAAATTAATCACTCAAATGCGTGTCCTGTAGCGCTAAATGTGCGTCTTGCTGTAAGATAATTCTGTGGAAGTGTCGTAGTTATCGTCCTCTGTAAGCAAAGTTCAATGTACCCACCTCATCATAAACAAAAGTGAAATGCTTTGCGTATGGATATCGTAGTTATTATGCTGATTGCCGTGATGAAGAAAGTACTGTACTGTAACGTATTGTTGTGCTACGGAAAAGGCCGTCTCATTGTAGCTATACCACAAAACTTACTACTAGAACATGTTTTACTTTCCAGAATAATACATAAAAACTGTGCAGATGTAAAACAGATACACCGCAAAAGCAACAAAGTAAATTGTGTCACACATTAGTAGCGTCGTGATATAATCGTGTAGCTGTCAAAGAAACCAAATACCAAGTCATCTTTAATCTCACAGAAATTACTTCAAATAAAGAATGTCTTTTCAAGTAAACCAAAATGTTGCATTAAAATCTCCTTAGCAGTATATGTTCTAAGTATGCAAGTCTTATAGTCGTTACGTAATCGTGCAATTAACAAGAAAGAATGTACACACACAATATCATCGTGTCCTCTGTTCACTATAACAATGCATTCGTAATTTCCGTTTAAATAAGTTCTCTTGGTTCTTGACTGGATATTTAACTTCAAACATTGTTGTATGTTAACAGATTCTAAGTCTGACAAAGCATACTAGTAAATGTAAAGTGAAAAATTTTATAGCAAAGACTAAGTTAAAAAAAAAAAACAGATTATCTCTCAATGAAATGTGAAATGTGGTGCAATCCTTTACTCTTCCTAGTACGCAGAGTTTCAACTTCAACACAATTATCATGTCGTATACGTCGGTAAAGAATACTGGACTTTTTCTCAAGGTGTGACGAACGTATCGGTTAGTACAGTGCGGCGAAATTTGCCGTTAATGCGATATGACAACAAAAGACAAATGGCGAGTGCCTCTGCTAACACCACATCACCCACAGCGCCTTTTCTGGGCTCGTTACCATATCGAGTGGACTCTATACGACTGGAAAACTATGAGTCCCGATTTCAGTTGGTAAGATCTGATGGTAGGATTCGAGTGCGACGCGGACCCGAAGAATCCATTGACCCAAGTTGGCTAAAATAGCTCTGAGCACTATGGGACTTAACATCTGAGGTCATCAGTCCCCTAAAACGTAGAACTACTTAAACCTAACTAACCTAAGGACATCACACAGCCGGCCGGAGTGGTCGAGTGGTTCTAGGCGCTACAGTCCGGAACCGCGCGACCGCTACGGTCGCAGGTTCGAATCCTGCCTCGGGCATGGATATATGTGATGTCATTAGGTTAGTTAGGTTTAAGTAGTTCTAAGTTCTAGGGGACTTATGACCTCAGAAGTTAAGTCCCATAGTGTTCAGAGCCATTTTTGGACATGACATACGTCCATGTCAGAGGCAGGATTCGAACCAGCGACAGTAGCGGTGGTGCGGTTCCAGACTGAAGCGCCTAGAACCGCTCGGTCACACCGGCCGACGACCCAAGTTGTCAACGAGGCGCTGTGAAAGCTGCAATTGGCCCCATAATGGTGTGGTCTGTGTTTACATGGAATGTACTGGGTCCTCTGGTCCAACTAAGCCGATCACTGACTGCAAATAGTTATGTTCACCCACCTGGACACCGTTTACAGCCATTCATGTACTTCATGTTCCCAAATAACGAGGAAAATTTTATCTATGACAATTCACCATGTCACGGGGATACAACTGTTCGCAATTGATTTGAATAACATTCTGGAGAAGTCTAGTGAATGATCTGGCCACCCAAATCGCCCATCATAAATGTCACAGAACGTTTGTGGGACATCCACAACAGCCGCAACACTTGTGCTGCAGCCGGCCATTGTGGCCGAGCGGTTCTAGGCGTTTCACTCTGGAACCGCTCGACCGCTACGGTCGCAGGTTCGAATCCTGCCTCGGGCATGGATGTGTGTGTTGTCCTTAGGTTAGTTAGTTTTAAGAAGTTCTAAGTTCTAGGCGACTGATGACCTCAGATGTTAAGTCCCATAGTGCTCAGAGCCATTTGAACCATTTTTGAACCTGTGCTGTTGTGGACGTTTATAGAAGCAGTATGGCTCAATATTTCTGCAAACTTCCAACGACTTCGTTGCTGCACTACGCCGGGGTATTAAGAGGTATCCCGATGACCTTTACCATCCCACTGTATATCTACGTCTATACGTCACAAGCCCCTTACGTTTTGTGATGGAGAGTACTTTTTGTGACACTCTACTTTCACCTCCTCCGTATTCTACTCGAGAATGATTTTGGGAATAATAGTTGGTAAATTTCCACATTAGCTTTTAATTTGTGTTACTTTTCTAATCGCGGTTATTTTTTGAGACATGGGTTAGAGAAAAATAACGTGTTCCCTAGCCGCTATCGGGACGTACAACTCGAAGCGCCAAGAGCAAAACTCTCCTTTTGTCTTCTAGCGTCCATCAATGGAAAATTTGAGTGTCTCTGTAGCGCTATCGCACCAACTAAATTATCTTGGGCATAAAGTCAATGTGCATTGGCATTTATTTTAGGATAGTGCAGTACGAAGACCTACTAGTACGTAAGAATATATTTAAAAACCATGGGGAAACAACGGACGTCTTTACTAAAAACAAAATACACATCCTTCCACAAACAGGAAAGCACTCAGGAAATTTGGCCGGATGTCGGTGTAGCTTCGTACATGACCACATCGTCAGACTGTATGTAAATGATGAAGCTGCAGTTCTCTGTCACAGGCAGAACGGCCACCAGATTGCATTAGCGCTGTTTGTGAATGGTAATGGTACGAGGCTTGATAGATTACAAAAGAGGCGTGAATAGCGTTAGATGGCTGAACACTTTGAAGAACACGGAGACAGCCGGTACTTGTTTGACAACATTACAGAGAGGATCAACTTTGTGGCTGGCTGGTCGAATCGGGCAATATCAGATTTATATGCAGTCTAGAACAAAGCAAAGAAAAGAAAAGAAAGAAATAAAGACGAACCACGGAGGAATTACCAGAATGGTACGGAAATCGGTAGATATCAGGTACAGGTACAGGCAAACAAATCATTAAAATTTCAGAACGAGTGGATGATTTATTGAAGAAAACAAGCTTCACAAATTGTGCAAGACATTACCACTTTTGTCCACCTCTGGACTTTATGCAAACAGTTATTCGACTTCACATTGACTTATGGAGTTGTTGGATGTCGCCTTGAGGAATACCGTGTCAAATTCTATACAACTGCCGCGTTAGATCGTCAAAATCCCAAGATGGTTTTAGAGTCGTACCCGCAATGCTCCAGACGTTCTCAGTTCAGGAGAGATCCAACAAAATGGTCGGTCAAGGTAGGGTTTGCCAAGCACGAAGACAATCAGTAGAAATTCTCGATCTATGTGAGCTGGCATTATCTTGCTGAAACGTTAGTCCTGGATGACTTGTCATGAAGGACAACGAATTGGGTGTCGAATTCCGTCGTCGTACCGCTGTTCTGTAAAGGTCTGCGGATGACAACCACAGGGGTCCTATTACGAAAGGAAATCGCAACCCAATTCAGGACTCCTGGTTGTCGGACCATATGGCGGGCGACAGTGAGTTTCGTATCCCACCACTAATCAAGGCTTCTCCAGATAAGTCTTCGGCCTGAAGATTTATTGACTTGAGAAGATTTGTCTTCAGTGATGAGACCCACTTTGAACTGAGCCCAGATGACCAGCGAAGATGTGTCTGGTGATTTTCCTGCTAGCAGTGGGCCATACGGCTCGACAGCCGGGAGTGAGCATTTGGGGTGCCATTTCTTTCTATAGCAAGACCCCTGCGTCACCCTTACAGCATAGAGGTACGTCGACGATATTCTATGTCCCATTTTGTTGCCCTTCATAGCAATCATCCTGGGCTTACATTTCAGCAATATAATTCCCACCCACGCGGCGAGGTGTTCTGCTGTTTGTCTTCGTGCTAGCTAGACCTATCTCGGGCAGCAACGTCTTCGGATCTCTCCCGAATTGAAAACATATGAAAAATTATGGGTAGCGCCCTCCAACCCTCTTGGGATTTTGGAAATCTATCGCATCAGTTGTACATAATTGGGCACGATGTTCTCTATCAATGAATGTGAAGCCGACTATCCGCTTCATGAGGTCCAGATGTGGACCAAACGGTTATGGACGGCTCAGTTTGTCTATAGATGCATGTCACACCTACCGACTTCTGCCCGAGGCTAATAATTCCTTCCCAATGCGTCACTCTTTTTTTTATGTGCTCCCAACGCTAGAATTGTTACGGGAATCAGCGACTGCGAGTAAGAGGCTCATGGGTGTCATTGCGTCAAGAGTGAATAACAAACCACTTGGGAATTTGAGTCTGAAGGGAAGCGTGCTCAGATGTCCATAGCAGTTATTACGACCTCTTGCGTAAAGCGGGAAATCCGGGTTCGAGTGCTTGTCCGGCACGAGTTTTCACCTGTTACCCTTACTACATTCCAATGTCCAAAAGAGACCAACGTAATTGATAGCTGCGAACGATATCCAGCTTTGTGGGACATTCGCATGTACCATTGGCCCTGTGTTGCACTCTATGGGACAGAGAGGACAGTTCTACACGTCAGCAAGGTTCCGGTCGAGCACGTCTGCCCACCTCAAAGGTGGATCGCCATTTTGTACCCTAAGCAGATAGTACCCCTTCGTATCTGTGTTCTCCAACTGAGGCCAGGTGACAGGTTCCCCGCAATATTCTGCGTCAGCCTGTATACATGAACTTCCGTTAAAAACACAACACTAACGGCTGCATTTGGAATGGTGCTGACAAATGGTTCAGTGATTAATCGTTGTTCGCCGTCGACGAGAACTGCGGTTACGGGTGACGGTTGTCGGCGAGTCTGGAGGTGGCATGGGGAGAGGTCCCATTCTTGCAATGTTTTTGATAGGCACAGCAGTGTTATTCCTTCTGTCATGTTGTGGGGACCCATCGATTATGATCACTGCTGGCGGTGATTGAGAGAACTTCAACGGCACAATGGCACGTCGTGGATATCCTGCCTCCTCATGTGATCACACTCATCCGACATTATTGTGGTGCCATTGTTCAATAGGACGATACTCGTCCATAGATGGCACGTGCCTCTATGAACTGCATCCGTGATATTGTGGTGCTCCCGTGGTTATGAAGAAATCATATCTTCTCTGATACACCACCAACTCGGAACCAACTCGGAGATCAACTCCTTCAGTTTCAAGGATATCAAAGACCAGTTACCACAGTTGTGGTCCAGCTTGTTTCAGGAGAGGTTGTAACGGCCTAACGACATCTTTTATAGCCGAATCAGTGCATGCATCCAGACCAGATGAAGTGCAACGTGATAGTGGTAATTGGGGACGAAAGTCAAAGTTCTCTGTAAATACGACTCTTGGTAATGGCTGAGATACCATTTCAACCCGTGAAGTTTCACTTCGTTTCCTCCTCCCCTAATGGGTTCTTTTTACCTTTTTATGATCAAACAAACTGAATCAGAGCTACAGCTCATTAAATCCCATAAGCACATATTACAGAAATGTTTGAGCTACCCATGCAGATATCTATGCATAACCTCCGAAAAGTACGCAGTTGTGCGCTAGTTTACGGAACGCAGGCGTGACCAAGAAAGCTTTAGAAAATCGTACTCTATGCAACACAAATCAGCAACGTATTTTTCTTATTGTGATGACAGGCTTCTAATGAGATCCTTAGCAACTACCTAAATTTACGATTGAGTGTAACAGTTATTTAGATTCTTAGGCAGTGCTTTATTACGATAATCCGGTAACGGAGGCATGTACGAGAGACATAACAACTAACAAGATCAACCTTGAATTTGATTGCTTGTGGTCCTGCTGAGGTGTGTTACGTTCCCGTTACTAGACACTAGTAGCTGAGGCGATTTGGAAATGGACAGGTTTTAGACGCTAATCTGTGACCTTCCGCTGTGACAAGTTCCAACAAATTGATCAGCTCAGTACTGTTGGTCTAATAGTTTGCTACATTTTCTTGGGAGCCAGGAAAAGTTAGTACCGGCTATCTAGAGAGGTTACGTAGTGGTTAATACTTTATATTTTCACTTGGCAGGACCGGAGTTCGAATTTGTTCAAATGGTTCAAATGGCTCAGAGCACTATGGGACTTAACATCTGAGGTCATCAGCCCCCTAGTGCTTAGAACTACTTAAACCTAACTAACCTAAGGACATTACGCACATCCATGCCCGAGGCAGGATTCGAACCTACGACCATGGCTGTCGCACGGTTCCAGACTGAAGCGCCTTGAACTGCTCGGCCACCGAGGCCAACTCGAATTTATTCTGTGTCATTGTCACTACCTCTTTCTAACACACTTTTTGGTACCTTTCTGAGTCAGTGTTACGATGTAAATCTATCTTTTCCCAATTTTCTATTTACTAAATACTTCGATCTCTGTTTGGAGTCTCTGGTCTACTCTAAGTTCCATTTTCTGGATGTCTTTGCATTACCAGCACAATAAGTTTAGTTTAAAATGTATTACTGTACGGAAGAAGTAAACGTGTAAAGGTAAATATTGCCACTATAGCGAAGATATTTCTAGTTTACGAACCAGAGGGTAATAAAGTGTAATGTCTGGGAGGATAGGGTCGACCGGCCTTTGGTGCATTCTTGTAGATTACAACTGTGTGCCATAGTGGGATTCGAACCAGAAATCTCTCCCCTCACGCCTTCGAGCCCCAATTCGACACACAATTTTAATCTGTCATCGAGTTCCAACTCAGCGGTGACAGTTTTAAGCACTTTCTGTGATACGAATGAAATGAGAACAGTACTTCAGGAGGAATTTTTGAGTTGTTGAAGAAGAGATTACATACATAGTATCCCATGTTAGTCTTCATTCACCACCACATATACATAAAACTGTCTGCTAATGTAAATGGCTGTTAGTGAAATAGAGGTACAAATATTTCGGAAATGCGATTCGAAACTCTCCCCTTGGCCACTGAAACTGTCAGATTCTTTTTTTAATCAATTTGGATATTTTTATGTGCTCAAAAGTTATTATAATATTACTCGATATCACTGTTAATAAGACATATTTCATGCCTTACTTAAATATTAAGAGCTTTAGTCGATGCATTAACTTTATAGGTAACGACGTCTATGCACATCTGTGTGCAAAATTTCTTCTTGTGCCACTGGTGGAAGATGTGAACAGCGCGAGCTATTTGAATTTGACAACTTGTTCGACTGCGAGGTGTATTTACCTCTGGAACATGTTATGAACTAGCGAACCAGGCAATGCTTCGTATTTGCTAAATATGCATGAGAACTGGATATGCGTCCCAATCTCCTTTTCGGTCCCACACTTCTACCTCCCTCACCTCTCTGTCTCTTTCCTGTTAACTATCCCTATCTCTTTTTCCGTCTACGCCTCCTCCTCTCCCTATCTCTGCCAATCATCTTTCACCCGCTCGTTGTACATAACTTATCCCACACTCACTCTATCCGTCTCCTAGCCCATCATTTCTCTGTGCACGTGCTCCTTCCCCTTCTTCATATCCAATTCCTCCCCACTTCTCCGCCATTCTCCTCCTTCCCCCCTGCCTCTGACCTTATTTATTGTTATTGCCAACGGTACCTAGATTGCGAGTGGGTAAATCTGTTGAAACTATTAGTATATGGGGTATGGGAGAAAAACTTTCCAGCCCGTAGATCTGTGAGGATAATAGCTTTAATGACAGTATTTCGCACGGTTTCACTCTACGAACATGGAGGAGTATGAACCATAAACACAACCGTCCTGTTTTATGTAGTAAAGGACTGCGAAAAGGAAAACGAAACAGCATATTTTCACGGAAAGCTTAGCATGTTCCTTCTCGAAGCCAGTTTAACAGGAAGTGTTTACCGTATGACATGTCTATATATCCAATAGTTAAGCCTGTGCATTGTCTGTCAGTCAGTCCCAATTGGTCGAGAAGGGATTCATGCATCCGAATATTTCCTTGAATGTGATTTAATTGAAATAAAGCAATCTCAGAAAGATCATGAATTTATTGAAATGAAATAAATCGGAATTCATTGTTCCAGATACATAATGAATCGCGCTTGAGAAATTCTTGTTCGAATTGCCTCCAAACGTGTCTACTTTCTTTGTGACTCTCATTAACTAGACAATCATGTAGTTGGCTTGCGTTGCGCTTGCGTCCACCGGCATTTCGACGCCACACGGGTGTCATTTTTCCACAAAGAAACAGACCACAGACTGTAATCAACCGAATGTTTTCAACATCCCGAACTACCGTGAACTGGCATCAGTCATCGTAATTCTATGCTAGGTCAGTCTAGAAAGTGCAGGACAATTTCGTTCTCACTCATTCTGGAAACAGAGATCGTGTTCCATCTCTAATGACCTTAACGTTGACGGAACATTGCACTAAATCTACTTTCTTTTCTTCCTTTCTTGTTTAGTGTGGAAGTTAAAATTCCAAAGTAAGAAGATTTACGCTGCCAATCTACGTTCATCCTGAATATTTTCTGTTAGTAGTGGGTTTCTTCAAAGCTCTCACATTTAGAGTTCTTCTGAAAACATGCCTGCACGTTTATTTCCGTGATGCTGCTCTGTTTTGGCCCTTCATAGGAGCGCAACATCATGACTGCACCTCTACTGTAACAGAGATGATTGGTTTCTGTGAAACCAGTGAAAGGGTAAGGGTTCAGCTCTTTGTTGAACAGGAGTTCAAAGGAAGAAAAATGGCTCGATGTCTTCAAAGCAGTATACGTACGCACAGATTAAAAGGAACGAATTTTTGTGTCAGGTGAAATTGTGTGTCGTTAATGTATACAACACTTCATTCTTCAGAGATGTGTTATTGTTAAAATCTTTATTGTTTCGTAATTATATCATCGACACCGTACCGTAGTATGGAATTTGAGAAGATGAAACAGAAAGTTCGTGCTTGTGATGTGCCCTGATCTTCTAGGTGGAAGAGGATCGGCCACAGACGTTGTGTGGTGCTTCCACATTCGATTAGACACAGTGTCGGCGTTGAAAATTGTTCACAGAACGTTTAATACCCCATAATAAAACAAGGACTCTGGATTTATTGCTAGATATCTACCACAGGGCCAGAAAGGGAGACGGTACGTGTCTGCATTTTGCAACGATAGCAGGAATCGGAGGCGGCAGCGTTCTCACGGCTGTTCTGCATCGGTTCGACTGGTCTCCCTCCCCCACGTAATGGTTTCCCTATAACGAGGACGAAGACGACGGAGCTTCTCTTTTCTCTCTCTTCCCCCTCCACCCACTTCCCCCCTTCCATCCTCCTCCTTCCATTGTCTCCGAAGATATCGAGCGATTGGCCAGCTGGAACAGCCGTACGCGGGACTTCTTGCGGCAAATAGCGCTCCCGCCAGACGGTACGTACAGCGCGAAGGATGAAAACCATTGAGTACCTTATACCCCAAATGTAATAAGTTTAAACTGACTTTGGTGTGTCCTTGAACCGTACCATTACGCTCTTATGTGAATACCATATCTTCAGCAATATTTGACACTATTATACACTGTGGCAAAAAAAAAGTAGTACACCGGGAGAGAGAACGCCGATTTTGATCCAGTGGTGGCATATAACCCTAGGAGAATAGTAGATGTACTGGTAATGGTTTCAACGTCACGGGCTGACAGACAGTATATGATGTAGCTACCGGACCACCATCTGTGTCTACCCTAGGGAATGTTCACAGCCAGAAGACTTAGTGTGGTGCAAACGCGTGAAGCAAGCATGCGACCGTGCTACGGAGACGCAGTCGTACTTCCTACAGCCAACTGAAAAAGTTTGAAAGGATTTTAACTGTGGCCTTATGAATGTCACGATGGTCATTTCGGAGAATAGCCACACAACTTAGACGTACTGCATTAGTTGTGCAACGATGTTTATATCAGTGGTTACGTGAACATTCTCACACCTGTAGAAGACGCTCTGGTCGCCGACGCCGCACAGATGCCCGCTATAATCTTCCCATTGTAAGGGCAGCGGTGGCAGATCGTACAGCTACCACGACACAGATAAGAGAGCTTGAAAGCCCAGACGTGTAAACAAGAACTGTTGCGAACCGATTACTATCAGCGGGACTACGGGTACGCTAACCTCTAGCCCGTCTTCCACTTACACCACAGCATCGACGTGCACGGCTCGACTCGTGCCATTAGAGGGCCATTTGGAGTTTATCGCCGTGGTCTTCGGCGATGAAAGCAGATTCTACCTACATGCAACTGATGGTCATTTGTGGGTACGACGTAGATTCACTGACCTCACGCCAAGCGTTATGGTCTGGGATGCAGTAAGCTACAACTTTTGGTGATTCATGAGGAGATGCCAACCAGTGCTCGGTATGTGTAGAACGTTGCTACAAGCGTAAAATGTTGTCCATACGGGGAAAAACTCGCCCACACAGCGACTGTGAAACTCAACGTACTCTGCGAGACATGCAGCAGCTTCCTTGGCCAGCACGGTCCCCAGACCTGCCTCCAATCGAGCACATATTGGACATGATGAGATGAGAAGTGACATGAATGACACGTCAACTAACAACTATACAAAACTACGTGAACATGTCGAGCAGGCCAGGCCTAACGTTTTCCAGGACAGTATTCGCCATCTATGCGATGGACTGGGTGCCACAGTCAGTGTCTCCATTGCCACCAATCGAGGCCACATCACGTACTACACTCATGCTCATAAATTGAGGATAATGCTGATACATGGAGAAACAATGCTCTGGTGGGCAGTTTGCGGGTTTAAATCACCTCGGGGTTTGACCATCGGTGCATTTCACGTGCGGTCGTCGCACGGTGTCACTGGCAGGAGTCCACATACGGAGAGGTGTGTTGGTGTATGTCAGAGTACGGTGCAGCGAGTGAGTGTGCAAACGTTTTCAGAAGTGCTAATGGTGACTGTGTGTTGAAAGTGGCTCAGAGAGCACATTTTGATGACGTTATGATGGATTGAATACTAGGGCGACTGGAGGCTGGTCAAACACAGCAGGTCGTAGCACAGGCCCTCCGTGCGCCACAAAATGTGATCTCAAGATTATGGCAACGATTCCAGCAGACAGGAAACGTATCCAGGCGCTACAGCACGGGATGTTCACAGTTTACAATACCACAAGAAGAGCACAGACGACGGAATGGACACGGTTTATTCGCCCGGAGACCTGCACGGTGCATTCCACTGACAACTGGTCACAGGAGAGATGGTAAAGCCTGGTGTCAAGAACACAGTACATGGTCATTTGAACAATGGTCTCAGGTTATGCTCACGGACGAGTCCAGGTATAGTCTGAACAGTGACTATCGCCGGGTTTTCATCTGGCGTGAACCAGATACCAACCCATTAATGTCCTTGAAAGGGACCTGTATGGAGGTCGTGGTTTGATAGTGTAGGGTGGGATTATGATAGGTGCACGTACACACCTGCATTACTCTGACAGTGGAACTGTAATAGGTCAGGTGTATCGGGACGTCATTTTGCACCAGTATGTCCGCCTTTTCAGGGCTGCAGTGGGTCCCACCTTCATCCTGATGGATGATAACGCGCGGCCCCACCGAGCTGCCATGGTGGAGGAGTATCTTGAAACAGAATATATCAGGTGAACAGAGTGGCCTGTCTGTTCTCCAGACCTAAACCCCATCGAACACGTCTGGGATGCTCTCGGTCGACGCATCGCTGCACGTCTTTGAACCCTTACGACACTTCAGGTGCTCCGACAGGCACTGGTGCAAGAATGGGAGGCTATACCCCAGCAGCTGCTCTACCACGTGATCCAGAGTATGCCAATGAGTTGTGCGGCCTGTCTACGTGTGCATTGTGGTCATATCCCATTTTGATGTCGGGGTGCATGCGTAGGAAACAGTGGCGTTTCGTATAACATGTGTTTCAGGACGGTTTTCTCAACTTATGACCAATACCGTGGACTTACAGATCTGTGTCATGAGTGTTCCGTATGTCCCTATGCTATTAGCGCCCGTTTTGTGTAGTGCCACGTTGTGTGGCACCACATTCTGCAATTATCTTTAATTTATGAGCATGAGTGTAGTATTAATATGGGCGTTTCAGTGTGTATCGATACCGGGTACCTTAGGATCTCTTGTGCTGAGCTTTGTGAATTAATCATTTCTTGTACTCCATATGAACTGTTACAACAACAAATATTGAGTGAATTGGAAACCTCTAAAAGGGTGTATACATAGAGTTCACCAGTCACACGGAAGTTCGCAGAATTAAATCCACACTGCAGCGACTTCGTACCGTGTCTGTCGCTTATACGTTTGCAGCTTGTAAGGATTTTTACCAATCACAATTATCCAATATAGTCTATAAAGTTAAAGTTCCGTATCACCTCTCACCGAATTTCTAACGCACCTGACTCGTGTGTGTTATTGAGGAGCTGGGTTCAGCTCGCCGTTCGATCATTGTACTTTTGGAATCCCGCAGTTCTTCAACTTCTTTTAAAACGATGTCTGGTCGGTTTAATTGGAAAGATGACGTCGATAATCATCCCCATCTTCACCATATTCGAGAGTGAACCCCTCCTCTAATGCTTTCGTCTCCCCATATAGCTCGCCTAAAGTAAGATACGTATAGGGAGTGAACAGAAATATGAAAACACGTCAAGAAATGCATGTTTGACCGAACCCAGCAAGTTTCTCTGCTGTATCTGATCACAACGGCATCTCTGCAATGTCCTCAACAAGTTACAAGTGCCAGTCGTGGTCAGAAAGGCGTTCTGTGCAGTTCTGCCTGCTTTATGTCGAATCTCAGTGGACTCTAATGTGGACAAATTATTGGTACTCGTACCGTCGCTGCTCCCATAACGGCGGCCGGAGTGGCCGTGCGGTTCTAGGCGCTTAGTCTGGAACCGAGCGACCGCTACGGTCGCAGGTTCGAATCCTGCCTCGGGCATTGATGTGTGTGATATCCTTAGGTTAGTTAGGTTTAATTAGTTCTAAGTTCTAGGCGACTGATGACCTCAGAAGTTGAGTCGCATAGTGCTCAGAGCCTTTTGTTCCCATAACCAAGGTGACCGAAGTGTTTGGTGTTTTCAGACTCTTCGTACCAATGATCTGTACTTCGCGCAGGGAAAAGGCAAAGCCACCATCCGATAAGACAAAATGCGGATGAAGTGTGTGTTGAGTGATCGTGACGAACGATCATTGAAGAGAATTGTGACGACAGCTGCAAAACTCAATGCAGGAATGAATATCCTAGTCGTTTGCCCTGTTGGCACCAAAACTACAGTCCGCCCCGATAGCTGAATGATGCCGGCACGGTGGCTCAGCGTGTTCTGTCAGAAGGTATAGCTATCCCATGTAATAAAAAAACTGAGAATACAGAACAAAGAACAACCTGAACGATGGTCATCCGACGTCCGCCACGAACAAATTCAACGAACAGTATAGAACAAAAGATGGTCAGCGTGACGGACTGCCGTCCTAAGGGGCCCGGGTTCGATTCCCGGCTGGGTCGAGGATTTTCTCCGCTCAGGGACTGGGTTTTGTGTTGTCTTCATCATCATTTCATGCCCATCCGGCGCGCAGGTCACCCAATGTGGCGTCGAATGTAATAAGACCTTCACCGAGGCGGCCGGACCAGCCTCATAAGCGGCCTGCCGGCCAATGATGCCAAATGCTCATTTACATTACCAAAACTACACGAAAGAAGCGACAGAAACATGGAACTGCGGAACAAGCTGTGTCTTCAAAGACACTCCTAGTGATACAAATGCCTGTAACTGGATAACATGGTGCTGAAGCCGTAAAACCTCGTCTATGGAGCAATCGAAGAAAGTTATTTGGTCGGATGTGTCTTGTTCAACACTGTTTCCATCTTCTGGTCGATTTTACATCAAAAAATGGCTATGAGCACTATGGGACTAAACAGCTATGGTCATCAGTCCCCTAGAACTTAGAACTACTTAAACCTTACTAACCTAAGGACATCACACAACACCCAGTCATCACGAGGCAGAGAAAATCCCTGACCCCGCCGATTTTACATCCCAAGAGTGAAACATAACGGGAGCTCGGCGATGATTTTGACGGCCACGTCTGGTCATTCCGATGATCCCATTCGTACTTTGTAACATCACGTCAATGCAAAGGGTTCTGTGACCATTTTCGCTTATCATTCCATCCCATGGTGCACTGTTAGTTCCCCAGTTGTGATGCTGTGTTCGAAAACGACAGAGTCGCTGTTCACAAAGTTAGCATCGCCAAGGACTGGTTTTTTGAGCACAACTAGCTCTTTATTCCCCATGAAGTAATGAGTGCCATCGACAGTGGGTCTCCAACTGATTCCATATTTCTAGATTTACAGAAGATATAAGAAGAGACTTCAAAACAGATTGCGTACTTGTGGCGTATCGCTTTCGTTGTGCGACTTGGTTCCTTATTTCCTATCAGAAATGTCACTGGTTATAGTAATCTAAGTTAAATCTTCGAATAAAACGGAAGTAATATCTGACGTTCCCAAGGGAAGTATTATAGGCCCTCAGCTGTTTCAAATCTATATAGACGATTTAGAAAACACACTGAGCAGCCCTTTTAGATAGTTTCTACATCTACATCTCCGTGATTACTCTGCTATTCACAATAAAATGCCTGGCAGAGGGTCCGCAGCTCGTGGTCGTGCGGTAGCGTTCTCGTTTCCCACGCCCGGGTTCCAGGGTTCGATTCCCGGCGGGGTCAGGGATTTTCTCTGCCTCGTGATGACTTGGTGTTGTGTGATGTCCTTAGGTTAGTTAGGTTTAAGTAGTTCTAAGTTCTAGGGGACTGATGACCATAGCTGTTAAGTCCCATAGTGCTCAGAGCCATTTGAACCTGGCAGAGGGTTCAGTGTACCACCTCCAAGCTGTCTATCTACCGTTCCATTCACGAATGGCGTGCGGGAGAAACAAGCACTTCATTTTTTCTGTGCGAGCCCTGATTTCTCTCCTTTTAATCATTGTGATCACTTCTCCCTATGCAGGTGTGTAACAACAGAAAGTTTTCGCTATCGGGGGAGAAAACTGGTGATTGAAATTTCATGAGAAGATCCTTTGTTTTAATGATTGCCGCTCCATTTACGTATCACGTCTGTGGCACTATTTCCCTATTTCGCAATAATACAAAATGACCCTCCCTTCTCTCAACTTTTTCGATGTCATTTGTCTGTCCCACCTGAAGCGGATCCCACACCACACACCAAAATTCCAGAATAGGGCGGACAAGTGTGGTGTAAGCACTCTCTTTAGTAGATCTGTTGCACCTTCTAAGGGTTCTGCCAATGAATCGCAGCCTTTGATTTGCTCTACCCAAAAATTATCTATGTGATCCCTAAGTATTTAGTTGAATTTACAGCCTTAAGATTTGCGTGACTTTTCGCGTAATCGAAATTTAGCGCATTTATTTTAGTACTCATGTGATTAACTTCACACTTGTCCTTATTCAGGGTGAACTGCCACTTTTCGCACCACACAGATATCTTATGTAAGTCTTTTGCAGTTCGTTTTGGTTATCTGATGACTTAACAAGACGGTAAATGACAGCATCATCTGCAAATAATGTAAGGGGGCTACCCAGATTGTCCCCCATGTCGTTAACTTAGTCTCATGACCATAAATTAAGGATAATTGCAGAATGTGATGCCACACGAACTTACACTACACAAAACTGGTGGTAATAGCATAGCCACATAGGGAACACACACGACACAGATCTGTAAGTCCCCGGTGTTAGTGATAAGTTGAGAAAACCGTCCCGAAACACATGTCCTACAAAATGCAAAAGTTTCCTGCACATGTACGCCGACATCAGTAAGGGATATGATCACCATGCATACGTACACATTCCGCACGACGGGTTGGAATACTGGTTGTCGAGCAGCTGCTGGCGTATAGCATCCCATTCTTCCACCAGTCCCTGTCGGAGCTCCTGAAGTGTCCGAGGGGTTTGAGGACGTGCAGCGATACGTCGACCGAGAGCATCCGAGATGTGCTCGACGCGATTCAGGTCTGGAGAACAGGCAGGCCACTCCTCTCACCTGATATCTTCTGTTTCAAGGTACTCCTCCACGATGGCAGCTCGGTGGGGCCGTGCGTTATCATCCATCAGGAGGAAGGTGGGACCCACTGCAGCCCTGAAAAGGCGGACATACTGGTGCAAAATGACGTCCCGATACACATGTCCTGTCAAAGACATGCAGGGGTGTACGTGCACCAATCATAATCCCACCCTACCCCACACCATCAAACCACGACCTCCATACAGGACCCTTTCAAGGACTTTAAGGGGTCGGTATCTCGTTCCTGGCTCACGCCACATGAAAACCCGGCGAGAATCACTGTCCATACTATATCTGGACTCTCCTGGGCCACTGTTCCAATGACCATGTATTGTTTTCTTGACACCAGGCTTTACGGTCTCTCCTGTGACCAGGGGTCAGTGGAATGCACCTTGCAGATCTCCGGGCGAATAAACCATGTCTGTTCAGTCGTCTGCAGAGTGTGTGTCTAAAGACAACTGTTCCAGTGGCTACGGTAAGGTCCCGAGCAAAGCTACCTGCAGTACTCCATGGCCGTCTGCGGGAACTGATGGTGAGATATCGGTCTTCTTGTGGTGTTGTACACTGTGGACGTTCCGTACTGTAGCTCCTGGACGCGTTTCCTGTCTGCTGGAATCACTGTCACAATCCTGAGATCACACTTTGTGGTACATGGAGGGCCCATGCTACGAGCTCCTGCGTTTGACCAGCCGGCGGTCGCCGTAGTAATCTACTCCTCATAGCGTCATCAATATGTGTTCTTAGAGCCATTTTCGACACACAGTCACAATTAGCACATCTGAAAACCTCTGCACACTTACTCGCTGAACCATACTCTGGAATGCACCGACACCGCTCTGCGTGTGTGGACTGCTGCCAGTGCCACCGTGCGACGACCGCAGGTCAAACGCACGGCATGGTCATACCCCGAGGTGATTTAAACCCGCAAACCACCCACCAGAGCGTTGTTTCACCATGTATAAGCATTATCTTAAATTTATGAGCATGAGTGTAGACCATGTATAATAGAGGACCTAAAACACTTCCTTGCGGAACGCCGGATGTTACTTCTGTTTTACTCGATTACTTTCCGTCTACTACTACGAACTGTGGCCTTTGTGATAGGTAATCACGATTCCAGTCGCACAACTGAGGCGATATTCCATAGGCAAACAGTTTGGTTAGAATACACATGTGAGGAAAGGTGTCAAAAGCCTTCTGGACATTTAAAAATATGGAATCCATTTGACGTTTCCTGTCGATAATATTCATTACCTCATGAGTGTAAAGAGCTAGTTGTGTTTAACAAGAACGATGTTACCTGAATCCATGCTGAATATGTGTCAATAAATCGTTCTCTCCGAGGGAATTCATAATGTTCGAACACAGTATACGCTCCAAAACCCTACTGCAAATCGACGTTAGTGGCATGGGCCTGTAATTCAGCGGATTACTCCTATGTCCCTTTTTGGGTGTTTTTGTGACTTGGGCGATTTTCCAGTCTTTAGGTACGGAACTTTCTGTCAGCGGGCGGTTGTACAGAATTGCTAAACATGGTGCTATTGCATCAGCATACTCTGAAAGGAACCTGACTGGTGTTCAATCTGGACCGAAGGCTTTGCCTTTATTAAATGATTTAAGCTGCTTTGCTACATCGAGGACATCTACTTCTATGTTTATTGCCTTGGCAGTCGTTCTTGATTGGAATTCAGTAATATTTACTTCGTCTTCTTTGGTGAAGGAGTTTCGGAAAACCATGTTTAATTCTGCTTTAATGGCACCGTCATCAGTGACTTCATCGTTCTTATCGACCAGTGAAGGTATTGATTGAGTCTTGCGACTCGTGTGTTTTATGTGTGACCAGAATCTCTTTGGGTTTTCTGGCAGATTTAAAGAAAGAGTTCGGTTGTGAAAAATATTATGAGCATCACGCATTGAAGTACGTGCTGTATTTCGAATTTCTGCAGAACTTTGCCAATCTTGGGGATATTGCGTTCTTCTAAATTTTCACGGTTTTTTCTTTGCTTCTGCAACAGCGATCTGACTCGTGTTGTGTACCATGGGGGATCAGTAACATCATTTATTAATTAATGTGGCATATCTCTCTCAACTGCCGTCGATACTATCTCTTTGAAATCGTTCGCCGGCCGCAGTGGCCGTGCGGTTCTAGACGCTGCAGTCTGGAACCGCGAGACCGCTACGGTCGCAGGTTCGAATCCTGCCTCGGGCATGGATGTGTGTGATGTCCTTAGGTTAGTTAGGTTTAACTAGTTCTAAGTTCTAGGGGACTAATGACCTCAGAAATTGAGTCCCATAGTGCTCAGAGCCATTTGAACCATTTTTTTTTTTTTTTTTTTTTTTTTTTTTTTTTTTTTTTTTTTTTTGAAATCGTTCCTCATCTTTTCTACCCTTACGTGATCAGATCGGGAGGAGTGAAGACCGTCCCTTAAACAACGCGTTAAGAGAATTTTTATCAGCTTTTTTAAATAGATGCCCTAAGCGTTTCTTTTTGATGGTTGAGGGTGTTACGGTATTCAGCCTAGCAGCAACTGCCTTTGGTCGCTAATCCCTGTATTCGTCATGATACTCACTATTTGTCCAGGGCTATTCGTTGTTAAAAGGTCAAGTATGCTTTCGCAACCATTGACGCTTCGAGTGGGCTCTTGAACTAATTGTTCAAAATAATCTTCTGAGAAAGCATCCAGTACAATTTCGGATGACGTTCCGTGCCTGCCGCCGGCTTTGAATATACAATTTTTCCAGAATATCGAGGGTAGATAGAAGTCGCCACCGACTATAGTTGTAGGAGTAGGTACCTGTTTGAAATGGGAATCAAGTTTTCTTTGAACTATTCAGCAACTATATCTTCTGAATCGGGGGTTCGGTAAAACGATCCAATTAATAGTTTAGACCGATTGTCAAGTGTAACCTCTCCCCATATTATTTCGCAGGAACTATCTAATTCGATTTCACTACAAAGTAAACTACTTCTGACAGCAATAAATACTCTACCACCAACTGTATTTAATCTATCCTTTCTGAATACTGTTAGGTCGTTGGAAAGAATTTCGGCTGAACTTATTTACGGCCTTAGGCAGGTTTCCGTACCTACGAGTATAACTATTTGACCTTCAGTGCTTTCTATTAGGGCTTGGGGCTTTGGTTCTTTCAGAACACAGCTACAACAATGTGCAACTGCAATACCAATAGTTTCTACAACTGCCTTCCTGTGTTTTACCTGCCCTCTTTTAGACGGACGCCCTTTCTGTTTTCTCCTGACACCCTCTAACCTAAGAACCTTTGCAGATGTTACTGTTGTTTACCGTCTAGTAAAGTCATCAGAAGATTAAAACCAATCACAAAATGCCTTGGACACGATATCTGAATGGTACGAAAAGTGGCAACTGTCTCAAAATAAGGAAATGTTAGATGTCATCCGCATGAGTACGCAAAACAAATCGGTTAAATTTTCTTTACACGATAAATCACACAAATTTAGAGGATGTCAGTTCAACAAAATACCTAGGAATAACAATTAGTAACAAGTTAAATTGGCGAGATGACATGAATGATGTTGCGGGGAAGGCAAACCAAAAATTGCGTTTCATTGGCTGGACACTTGGAAGAAGCAACAGGTCTACTAAAGAGACTGCTTACATTTCACTTGTCCGTCCTCTACTAGCGTTTTGCTGGGCGGTATGGGAGCCTTACTAGATAATATTGACCGTGTTCGGAGAAGGGCAACTCGTTTTACATTACTGCGAAATAGGGGAAATACTGTCATGGATATGATAATTAAAACAATGGCATTTTAGGTTGCGGATAGATCTTTGAAATCACTAGCTTTCTAATCTGAATGTGAAAATATTTTACTGTTGCCGACCTGTGTATGGAGAAATGGTCATTTTACGAAGAGAAGTCAGAGCTTGTACAGAAAGATTTAAGTGTTTATTTTTCCCAAGCGCTGATAGAGAATAAAACAGTAGAGAAACTCTCTGAAGGTGGTGTGAAGAACCCTCTGCCGGGCACTTAATGGCCAATTGCAGAGAACTAATGCAGATGTAGGTGTGGATGAATTGTGGCATCTCCCCTCGCCACCATAGTTGCCAGATTTAATATTATGGAGCCTTTGTTACCTACTTTGGAGAATAGGGCGCATGATCGTTATCCAACAGAATGTCAAAGGGTTTTTTAAATCGTATTACTCATGCTATTGTGTACTGTTTTAGGTGTTTCGAAATTTCATATACCCGTTGTAGCTGTTGCTTGTAAGCTTGCAGCATCTAAGGGCCCCTTGACACAATTACTATGTGATGTTCCTTTTCACTTCTGACCTAGGGTTGTGCAGTCGTGAACGCCATTGCTTCACAGGTGTTCTTGAGGAGCGGGGATTCAAATCATCGTCCGACCATTCACATTTGGGTATCCTGCAGTTGCCGTAATGGCATTGAAACGATGTGGGATTGATTTTTTGAAAAGATCAAGAGAGTAAACACTACGTTAAATACTCTCACCGTTCCATATAGTTCATCGTAGTATGAGATACGTACAGCTTACTTACTTGCTCGAAAAACTATTTCTCGTATGACTGTACTGAAAAACTAAATTTACTGTGTAATATAATTAAATAATAATGCTGTAACTTACTTACCGCTTAATGTCAGCTGGCATTAAATAAGGGTTAAGGAGTAAGATGGTGCTAAGATAGCTGCAACAAACTGCGTAATTAATTTCCAGAAATATATTAAATGGAAATCGTATCACTTGCACATAATTCCATGTGCACGATAACTATGTCGACATGCACAGATAGACGAGCGTTGGCACGCCATGTCCAGGATTTGGGGAGGTGGGCCGTGCCATGTCGAATCATCCCGTCTGATTAACAAATAGGTGTGGTGTGGCGGACGGTCTGAGTGCTGTTCTTAGGCGGTTTTTCACATCCGATTCTGTAAATACTGGGCTGGTATCCATTTCCCATCTCAGTTACAAGATTCGAAAACATATGAAAACATTCACACACTTTGTTACGGGATAACACTAGACATTGCCAGGTGGGGCACACAAATTCCTCCCCCGTTAGGAACACGAAGGACATTAGGCTTCCCTCTGCCACTAACATTGACAATAATATGTTGACATTCCAACTAATTGAAGAGACGATATAAGGCCAGGAAAAAGAAAGACTCATTGATGCAAAAACCCTGTGTCCCAATTCTAGAAGTTCTGTGAAATGTTTCTTATCACCTATACATTAAACATTCGAAGATACAGGGGATAGGCAAAATAATGTGAACACCTGTACTTACTTGGGAATGGTTTATTAATAAGGGTGTAATGTGTCAGGCAAATCCAACACCTTCCACGAAAACCCTGACATGATAAGCAAATCCAGTAGTATGTCACATAGCTCCGAATAAATCGTGACATTAAATTAACCAAAGTAATACGAGTAACGAGTGAGCAAATGGAATACCACAGACTAACACAAGAATGCCTAAATGCATGTCATACCTCCCCACCGTGAGACAGACGCAGTTCCGAGGGGAGAAACGAGAACAGAAGCCGAGAGCAGAACCGTGTTAAGCTAGAAGGCCCTACGATAAGGGACGGACACCCACGTCTCAAGCTAACCACCAGGACCACCCCCCAGCCTATGTTAAAAGCTAGAGCCCTCCAGAAGAACAGTATAGATCTTACGATAACACTAAAAGGGCCACACCAGCCGCAAGTTCTAGCGTGAGACTTTTTCGCGTCTCTGTTATGTTGCAAACTTTAAAAACATTGCCACACCACGAAAAGTATAACGTTTCTCATTGGATAGAGAGATTTTTGTAGGCAGAGCTTAAGGTTAACATTGAGACCCTGATTGGTCAGATGAAAACACAGCCAGATAGGTTTTTTTTAAACTAACTTCGGTAAATTGTTGTAAGGAGAAGTTAGAAAGGAGTTACTTCCGAGACGGCGAGCTGTATGGGGCTGCGCCGGCCGGTGCCCCCTGACGAACACCGACAAGGTAATGAACGCACGTGATGCCGCATTTTTGAGCGCATAAGGCTTCACTCAGAACTGCAGAAGTCTCATTTGTTACATCCCCTTTTTACGTAATACTAGTGTCGATCGTCAATTGAAGCTCATGGTATTCACATTTGCTACTTAAGTTAAAATCTGAAACGCGATGATTTTTCTGTTATATAATTATTGAGAAGCCACATCAGCCACTGTAATTTACGACAAGTTATATAAGTAATTAAAGATAATTGAGGGTCACTGTAGACCATTTTGATAGTTTTCTCTTTTGTGAAACTTAAGTTAAACCTAGATTATAGATGTGATATGGCATAGGTCATCCTTCGATCCATTGTAGAACTTGGAAACCCATTCAGGGAATATTCGTTCACATTTTTGTTGAACGCAGTTGGTTTTTATCATCCTGTATTAAAACATTTCCTTTTATCAATAGTGCAATTTATAAACAATGTTCTGTGAGTAGAATAAAATTACCAATGGTAAACTTAACTGCTTTTTCGACGTTATTTTACCAGCTAACTAAAAATAGGAAAGCCTTGAACCCCTTCCACTAAATTTAGTTACTATTAAGATTCTTTTACAGGGAGTGCAGTGGAGCTGACGCTGAAATCATTAAGTATTTGATTATGTCAACGCTAGTCTCACTGAACTCTTCTGAACTCTACATGTCATGTGTAGTCTGGCGTCTCCTTACCAGCAACAGGTCCCAGGTTCAAACTATTCAATTCCCTAAAAAACACGCTCAGAGCGTCGTTAGGCGAAAGTGGTATGGAGACACGACTTAGAACAAACAGAAACCACGGAGAATGTTAGAAGGGGTTGGACCCCTATTTGTCCGTGATATAACTGCGATCCTTCTTCAAATGCTGGCACATAATGATCGAATTTTCTCAAGTGGAATGTTATGCTACTCTTCGATCAGAACCTCTTCTAAAACCTGTATTGATGGGGGGGGGGGGGCGGAAATATGCTCCGGAGTCTGCCCTCCAAGACCGCCCACAAGGGTTCGATCGATAATGTTCAAGTTCGGGGACTGTGCTGACAAGGGAAGACGCTGCAGCAGTTCAGCTGCATGCTCCTCATACCAAGATTGTACTCTCCTGGCTGTGTTATTGGGTGCATCATTGTTGGGAGACAACTTTTGAATCATGGGGTGCACTGATCACCTATATGTTTACATAATCGTTGGCTGCAGCACGGCCTTTGAAAATAATGATGGGACCAGCATAGTACCATGATACGGCTGCCCACACCATCACACTTCCACCTCCCTGCTTAACCGTTGGAATCAAGAAATCAGGATTGTAGGCTGTAGGTTCTCCAGAAGTAAACCCGGCCCGATATTGGAAATAACGAAAATGTTGACTCGTCGGAGCATATGAGGTGTTTCCACCGAACAGCCGTCCAGGATTTATGCTGCTTACACCATGTTTTACGATTCTTTACGTTGGTTGACCCCAGTGACGGTTTCGGTATGGCAGCTCGTCCATGAATGTTCACTTTATGGATTTCTCGGCTGACAGAGCCAACAGATACGGGATCTCCAAAATCGCTATTGAGCTCTGTAGTCACCTTAGCCGCCGTAGGTTTGTGTTGTTTTTACACAATTAGTGTTAGTGTACTATGATATCTGTCATATAGTCTTGTTCCCTAAGCGTGCCGGAGCACCGCATTCTAATTGCTGCCACACTGAGGAGATTGTATAGAAATTGGTGCGTTTAGTAAGATATTTTGATTTGAAATGGAGGCAGAAAGTGGCTCATGTAAAGTCTTGCGTAATGACAACCTGGACGACATTTATCTTGAAAGTGGGGAAGACACTTACTGCAATTCACGACGCAGTTTTTGTGGGGAAAGTACAGGATCGAAGCGCAATGTGACGATGGGCTTCCCGTTTCCACGAAGGCAACCCGAAGAGTGGGCGGTCGGTAACTGTAACAGACTGCACTTAGTCTGTCACACAGACAACATTTTGCAAGAAAATCGACGCACAACATGGGAATAGATTCCAAACGAAGGAAACACGCCTGTTTCTTCAGTGTTCATAATCATAACGGAGGAACTACATATAAAGTAAAATAAAATAAAAAATCGCTGAAAAATAAGTTGATTATCAAAATTCCTGGCAGATTAAAACTGTGTGCCGGACCGAGACTCGAATTCGGGACCTTTGCCTTTCGCGAGCAAGTGCTCTATCACTTGCACTTTCTCGCGAAAGGCAAAGGTCTGGAGTTCGTGTCTCAGTCCGCCACACAGTTTTAATCTGCCAGGAAGTTTCATATCAGCACACACTCAGCTGCAGAGTGAAAATCTCATTCAGGTTCCTCATCATCAGTGTGAAGAGCTAAAAGCATATGTGAAGGGAATCGCAGAACAATTGCTTTAACGCTGAGAGACTGACGGATATCATTGTTTAAGCAGGGTTTTCGGCAGAATTGAAACATGAATTCGAGATTTATGTCCAGAACTGTAATCTCACTTCTCCCAGGAGAAGCACCTAACTCTGTTTGACCGGAAAATAGCCGTTGCCAACAGTCCAGTCTCAAGCTGACGATGATGATCGCTTACGAGAAGAAATGGGTGACAGCAACAGATATGAGTGACCCATAGAAGTACTGTAACGTAGCGATACTACACGGACTTTCAGTAAAATGGTCTGCGGCTAAAGCAATTCCGACACTTTCGCAGTGGAGTTTCATTCGGTATCATAGCGCACGAGCACATTTGCAGGTCCTGCACCCAGAGTTTTTCAGAATTATGGAAAGGAGACTCTTCCCAATACACTCTACACTCCTGCCATGAGCCCACTACACTGAGATTTGTTTCCAGAACGCAACAAGACACTCCGAAAGAAATTTTCCATTTCATTGAGGAGACTTCTGATGCAATGACCAGGGTAATCAGACAGATCAACGAAGAAAACGTTCCAACGGAAATACAAGACACTCCGAAACACTGGACCAGTGTCATTGAGATGAATATAAATGACTTTGAAGGCATTTAAAGTTATTTGGTGAAAAGAAACAGAGATTTTTAACCATAATTTTTCGTTGAACAGAATATTTGAAATGATCAGCGTAGAAGGGAAAATTTCTTCCAGCTCTGGAATTTGAACAAACCACGTCGGAGTCAGTCGCCATGCCATAAGTGAGTAATTCCGGCCTCGGCTTCAGAGACAAGTAATCTTCAAAGAATAGTCCTCCAAAACGTTTGTAACTGATTCCTTTTCTCTTAGTATGGACCAATTTCATGGACAGCTGGATACTAACAACTTCGGTAGATAGATACCAGTCGTCACTGAACGCATATGCATTTATGGAGTAATAGTAATATATTTATTTCTCTAATGTTTTAGTATTGTAAACATAGCTGCACAACAGCAACGGTTCCACGTAATAAAATTATAAACATCCGACCAGTTGCAATGGATAAAGTATTCTTTACCTAGGTTTCAACAAATTTAAATTTGTCTTCTTCAGAAGGTGGCAATTTTACATTAGTATGGACTGATGTACCATCGCCGTTTTTACAAATGTCTGCATAGATCCATTTGTCAAAATTAAAATATAGCCCTAAAAATAGGGTTTGTCACCTAAATATAAATTAGTACATGGATGTTGCAGAGCTCGCAACCGACATTTGTAAAAACGGCGATGAAACATCAGTCCATACTAATGTAAAATTGCCACCTTCTGAAGAAGACAAATTTAAATTTGTTGAAACCTAGGTAAATAATTCTTTATCCATTGCAACTGGTTGGCTGTTATTAATTTTATCTAATGTTTTAAGTGGAAATAGATTAGAAGTAATGTCGTTTGGCATTCGTTGGGAGATATGTAGGGGCTGGTTTTTGTCGCCTAATTGAAAAAGTTTTTCTATTCGTCCCGCATACTGGCACCTTTCCTTTGCGAATTGAAAGATTCGTGTGTTAGGCGTACCTTATAGGCGTAGCAGAATGTAATGTGTGTGTGTGTGTGTGTGTGTGTGTGTGTGTGTGTGTGTGTGTGTGTGTGTGTGTGTGTAATGTGGTGTTATGTTTGCGGTGTATGATGATGAGAGAAGGGAGAGGCACATAGCCTACTGCTCTCGCATGGCACTAAGGGGGCCGCCGGGCCTAATGTCCCCATCCGACGGATGGATCTCTATCAACAGCGTCACATGCCCTCTCTCTCTCTCCATGAGACATTGTGGAGAGGTTTCCAGTTTAAACCGTCCCTGTATTAACCGACAGGCATGGAACTCCAAACCCACAACCTGACATACGGCACCTCTACAACACAGTGTATGCATGTTAGCATGCTTGCATTCAAAATTCTGTCGGTTACACCAGTTTTTGATGCACCCACATTTCACATTTTCAGTGGCTTATCTCTTGCTTACATTAACCTGTGGCTTTGCGATGTTGATCACTTAAATATGTTAGCTAGAGAAATGTATTTCGGAATTTCCATTACTCTACATTAATTACTTTTTGGTGTTGCGTATTCTTGTATTTCTTTGGAAGAAGCATTAGTATGCTACGTAGGTAATTGTCGATATTAACCAGTTACCCCCTATGTAGTGTCACCGCTACGCGTATTGCCTAAATGTTTTCTTGAACGTCTGAATATTTTTACCAAGACTAGAAACCAATGGCATGTACGTAAAGAGAATAAATGGTCCAACACCTTTTGCGCTTAGGGTCTTTTTCAGCGACATGTTTGGAAGAAAGTTCTCGGTGCTGAAGCTGCATCATGTAGTTTTCGATAGTCACCTGTACCGTTATTTTCAGGAGCTTAAGTACCGACTGCCGAAGTTGTCACGGTGTTCCACTTGCATAATCAATACAGCGTCCTCTTGTATATTCCGCCGACGTGGAGCTTGTGTGGGAGGACGATGGGGACAGACTATGGTTCCGAGTGACGTCATGTGGTGCTAGGGTTCGTCGCCTCCTCAAATGAGACTAACACTTGTGACTCACTATTAGCGCTTATCAGCCCCTTTGTTTCCGCCCATAGTTCAACGCCTCGGGGCCATCACGCACAAAATGTGTTTTACCTCGTCTCTGTGAAAATTAATAATTTAATCTAATCACAGCTGCCTCTTTTATTATTGAGTCACGATATGATGAAAAATGAGCTAAGTACATCAGCGCTTTCAGACCTTATGACAGTTCTCTAAGTAATGTGCATCCACGGCTAGTCTCCCTAGCGCGCGTTGTTTTTATATGTCACTTGTATTTAGCTTAACGGTCAGTGACATTATGATTGTGTCGACCCATGGAGATGCTGCTGCATTCACAGTGACACACGATTTACAAGACGTACACGAAGATGTGTCCTTTCTTTGTCCGGCGTTTCATCCCCCAGATCTAGAAGGCGGGCCAGAACACCGGGTTCAGTCCATACCTTTGGTGCACTCGTCCTGCTGCTGCGTACGTGACTTTTCGGCTGAGTCACGAAGCACACTGTTGGTGACATCTGTTGGCGTCTCCGGTATTTTCGATACCGTAGCCATATTTCCTGAACATGAGTTTAAAATGTTGAAGTTCGGACATAGCATTTCGCCTCCAGAAATCATCCTGCTCTATGTACTAACGTATTCAAAACGGGATTTCAATGAATGGAATTGATGTGTCCATGAGCGCAAGGGAGCAACACACTTTAGTTGACATTCGACCGATACCGATGAAAAATGGTTTTGCTGTGACACTGATTACTGAACACCTACAACAGGTAAAATGCAAACATGTCCACACAAGAAAATATGAATCACTGCTTGTGTGGCTTCTCTTATGATTCTATTATTTTTTTTCCGTTCTGGTTTTCCCAGGGTCCATGTCTCACTACCATAAAATTCTGTGTTCTAAACTTACATTCTCAGGAATTTAGTCCTCAAATCATAACCTATGTTCGATACTACTAGACTTCTCTTCGGCAGGAATGCCCTTTTTGGTGGTACTAGTCTGCTTTTTATATCATTCTTTCTCCGTCTGTGATTTCTTTGTTATTGTAATTATGAAAAAAATTTTCAAATCTATATTGGCCACTGCCCAAAACAATTTGTAAAATTTTTTGTGGGGAGCATGTAAGTAGGCTGTTTAGGTTTTCTTATTGGTAACGCCACGTAGCGCTCTGTATGAAACTCACTGGCTGTGCTGTGTGCAGTCTGTGGCTAGTTTGCATTGTTGTCTGCCATTGTAGTGTTGGGCAGCTGGATGTTAACAGCGCATGGCGTTGGGCAGTTGGAGTTGAGCCGCCAGCAGTGGTGGATGTGGGGAGAGAGATGGCAGAGTTTTGAAATTTGTAAGACTGGATGTCATGAACTGCTATATATATTATGACTATTAAGGTAAATGCATTGTTTGTTCTCTATCAAAATCTTTCATTTGCTAACTATGCCTATCAGTAGTTAGTGCCTTCCGTAGTTTGAATCTTTTATTTAACTGGTAGTAGTGGCGTTCGCTGTATTGCAGTAGTTCGAGTAACGAGGATTTTTGTGAGGTAAGTGATTTGTGAAAGGTATAGGGTAATGTTAGTCAGGGCCATTCCTTTGTAGGGATTATTGAAAATCAGATTGCGTTGCGCTAAAAAAAATATTGTGTGTCAGTTTAAGCACAGTCGTGTATAATTGTTCAAAAGGGGACGTTTCAACAGGTCATCCCCGTTTTCAAGAAGGGACGTCGAACAGATGTTCAGAACTATAGACCTATATCTCTAACGTCGATCAGTTGTAAAATTTTGGAACACGTATTATGTTCGAATATAATGACTTTTCTGGAGACTAGAAATCTACTCTGTAGGAATCAGCATGGGTTTCGAAAAAGACGATCGTGTGAAACTCAGCTTGCGCTATTCGTCCACGAGGTTTAGATGGCCATAGACACGGATTCACAGGTAGATGCCGTGTTTCTTGACTTCAGCAAGGCGTTCGGTACAGTTCCCCACAGTCGTTTAATGAACAAAGTAAGAGCATATGGACTATCAGACCAATTGTGTGATTGGATTGATGAGTTCCTAGATAACAGAACGCAGCATGTTATTCTCAATGGAGAGAAGTCTTCCGAAGTAAGAGTGATTTCAGGTATGCCGCAGGGGAGTGTCATAGGACCGTTGCTATTCACAGTGTACATAAATGACCTTGTGGATGACATCGGAAGTTCACTGAGGCTTTCTGCAGATGATGCTGTGGTGTATCGAGAGGTTGTAACAATGGAAAATTGTACTGAAATGCAGGAGGATCTGCAGCGAATTGACGCATTGTGCAGGGAATGGCAATTGAATCTCAATGTAGACAAGCGCAATGTGCTGCGAATACATAGAAAGATAGATCTCTTATCATTTAGCTACACAATAGCAGTTCAGCAACTGGAAGCAGTTAATTCCATAAATTATCTGGGAGTACACATTAGGAGTGATTTAAAATGGAATAATCATATAAAGTTGATCGTCGGTAAAGCAGATGCCAGACTGAGATTCATTGAAAGAATCGCAGGGAAATGCAATCCGAAAACAAAGGAAGTAGGTTACAGTACGCTTGTTCGCCCACTGCTTGAATACTGCTCAGCAGTGTGGGATCCGTACCAGATAGGGTGGATAGAAGAGATAGAGAAGATCCAACGGAGAGCAGCGTGCTTCGTTACAGGATCATTTAGTAATCGCGAAAGCGTTACGGAGATGATAGATAAACTCCAGTGGAAGACTCTGCAGGAGAGACGCTCAGTAGCTCGGTACGGGCTTTTGTTAAAGTTTCGAGAACATACCTTCACCGAGGATTCAAGCAGTATATTGCTCCCTCCTACATATATCGCGCGAAGAGGCCATGAGGATAAAATCAGAGAGATTAGAGCCCACACAGATGGATACCGACAATACTCCTTTCCACCAACAATACGATGCTGGAATAGAAGGGGGAACCGATAGATGTACTCAAAGTACCCTCCGCTACACACTTATTGATACAATGTTGGTCAAAAGCTAAAATTTACTCACAGTCCATAAAGACGGTCCTGATCGTTCATCACAGTAAAATTTCAGTGTTTTTCGCAAAGTCTGAGCAGTAAATGAAAATGCACACAGAAGTAGCGGATTTCCATGCAGTCTTGAAGAAGTAGTGTTGTCCTTCCAACGGAAAGACAGTGCTGACTCTCGACATGCAGACAGGTAATGGGCCACAACAGAGCAAACCCACAGCAGAGTCATTCAAAGTTTTGAAGAATGTTGGTAGGCAGGTCATCACAGAGTAGACCCACTGTAGTCCTGGTAGAGGTTACGGTATTGGTGGGCCATCAAAGATGCAGACCCACTATAGTCCTTGTAGAGATAATGGTATTGGTGGGCCATCAAAGATGCAGACCCACTGTAGTCCTTGTAGAGACGGCCAGCAGCCATCTGTTGCAACTGTGCAGGTGCACAATCACCATCGAAGAGTCTTGTGGACAATATAGCAAGTCCATAAACCACCACTTGTGCACTCACAAAGTTTTTGGAATTGTCCTTAGAACCAGCAATGCTGTTATCCAGTCCCTTGCTGAATTATTAACGCATGTGCAAACACTAACAGTTCCTACTACTCACATATTGTCCGTATACTATGACCAACAGAAATGTGGTAAGTGAAATGGAACTTACAAGTTACTTAATTTGGTGAACTGGAGTCAATTACAATTTTATAACATAAGAATACAATTACAAAGGTACAAAATACATCATTAAAGGAAATAACAATACAGATAACATTGGTGGTAATGCAGGCTTTACAGAAGAATCGAAATAACGTGTACATCAGTGTTACAGGATTTATGACATGAGTACATACATTAAAGAGCAGAATAACTTTTGAAACATCTTCACACATGAGGATTAAAACAAAACAAAATAAATAATGTCTAAACATCTTTACAAAGAAAATAACATATTATCAGAAAAATTCTACAACATAACTCTTATTAGCTAAACACATTAAGACAGGAAAAACACAAATTCACATAGTGTAATAACACAAAAATACAGGACAGGGTTTGTTTTCAGTGTGACATTTGGTACTGCAGTCCACCCCAAAACTTCATTCCATTCACCTTTCCTCTTATTTCAACATTTGTTTCCACCAAAAAAATTCTATTCAAGCTTGCTTTCTGTATGCTGTTCACATCCTCTTTCAAAAATAGTTTTTCTCCACTGTACATTACTTTTTTGGCCAAACTATTTTCTTATAACTTCTCAATGCATTTCTTCCAATTCATTATAACTCATTCTCTTATATAGTCTACCCCCTCTTAAGCTAACTTAAATCTACTGAGCTCAGATGCTAAACTAAGGGACGAGGCAATGCAGCAGCACAAAACAATTAACACAAACAGCAATGACAAAAAAATGGAAATTTGCAAAGCAAGCTACAGTAAATCTAAATTACCAAGCAATGCAACACTACAACTAATATGAGCCAATGTGCAGCAACAAGAAAAATAAATCAGTAGTAAAACTAGCTTAACAGAGTAATACAAAGTGAAATTTAGTAGCACTATGCCTGGCAAACAGCCGCAGCAAATGCAATAACTTATATCTAAGCATGAAAAAGCTCAAGCAGAAAAAATATTACAGTAAAAATGGTCATGTTTAATACCTATGTCACATCTTAACACTAGAGTGATGCATCACTGTAACTTGCCCTAGCAGACAAGTTACCAAGTCACTGACAAAAATTATGTATGCAATTCCTGTGAAGTGGAAATGTCTTTTTTTGCTCCCTCATTTTTTTGGAGTACATCCATCATAAAGTTATTTTTTACTGGATCTGTAGGCATAAAATATTTATATTAGTACATCTATAAAATTTTATTTTAACCAATGCTGCAGTGCAGCTAGGAACTAGATATTAAACAAAATAGGCAAAGCAAGGTGTGAAACGTCATTCACTAGCCATATGGCATTTCATAATGCAGTAAACAATCTTTCAACTAGCAAGACAACAGACATGAAATGTGTCTCATCATTTCATTTCAGTAAATATCATAAATTAAGAACTGTATAGTGTAATCATGTTTTCAAGTTTGTGGGTATTGTATTTACGATGCTTTCTACAAAGGAATGTCAATAGCAAGGAAAATGGCCTCTTTTTTTTTCTTCTCCACCTGTGCCTCTGAAAAGGCACAAACTAATGGCTTTTTCTCCAGGTGTCTGACACAGCTGGCTGCTCAAGACGCATTACGTCAAGGTCACTTGGCTTTCTTACCGAAATGTTTACGACATCAGTTTGCAATACAGTGACAGTCTCATAAAAATATTTCACAGGTCAAGAATTTGCGTTACAAATCTGTAGAAACAAAATTTCGTCGGCATTGTAATACATTCACGCATTTACATACATTTCATAACTCTTAAAGTATGATTATTGGTTTCCAACAACCTTTTTCAGAAACCAGAGTCCCTAACAACCACTCATTATTCCTTACCTTATTCGTCGACACTTCTTCAATATTTCATCATAACAGATACGTAGCATAATCAAATAACTCATATAGCATCAGCTTATTGATCATAAACATACCTCAACAGCATAATACACATCGTCGTCGTAAAAATAACATCATAACACCTCAGTCAAATCTAAAAATCGTCGTAGCTTCCTCCAATAATTTCAAAACCTAAAAAAAAATCTCTGTTCATTTCAGTAGTGTCATCTACCTCAAACGTACTTTAAAAATCATGATCCCATACCAAATACATCGTTCAAAGCTCTCATAATATCAAAATGGGTCCGAAAAAATATGAACAGTTCACAAAGTACAGACAAAATACAATTTCGTAATTGTGAAGTTATCCAACGGTGTAATTACATAAACATCTGTCACTGCCGTAGTAAAAAAGTTTGTCTCTCTCAGTTAAATGATCAGATAGCTGTGTAATTATGTGTTAGAGAAATATGGTACCAATGGGTAAAGTTGTGTAAGCAAATACCATATTAGCTAGGGCTCCTTGTGCTTGCCAAACACATGATACACTAAGTAAGTGTGTACCCCCCTGAGGATTAATGTAATTATACCCTCAGATGTGAAAATTACCGAACTATCAGCTTAATAAGTCACAGCTGCAAAATACTAACACGAATTCTTTACAGACGAATGGAAAAACTAGTAGAAGCCAACCTCGGGGAAGATCAGTTTGGATTCCGTAGAAACACTGGAACACGTGAGGCAATACTGACCTTACGACTTATCTTAGAAGAAAGATTAAGGAAAGGCAAACCTACGTTTCTAGCATTTGTAGACTTAGAGAAAGCTTTTGACAATGTTGACTGGAATACTCTCTTTCAAATTCTAAAGGTGGCAGGGGTAAAATACAGGGAGCGAAAGGCTATTTACAATTTGTACAGAAACCAGATGTCAGTTACAAGAGTCGAGGGACATGAAAGGGAAGCAGTGGTTGGGAAGGGAGTAAGACAGGGTTGTAGCCTCTCCCCGATGTTGTTCAATCTGTATATTGAGCAAGCAGTAAAGGAAACAAAAGAAAAATTCGGAGTAGGTATTAAATTTCATGGAGAAGAAATAAAAACTTTGAGGTTCGCCGATGACATTGTAATTCTGTCAGAGACAGCAAAGGACTTGGAAGAGCAGTTGAATTTAATGGACAGTGTCTTGAAAGGAGGATATAAGATGAACATCAACAAAAGCAAAACAAGGATAATGAAATGTAGTCTAATTAAGTCGGGTGATGCTGAGGGAATTAGATTAGGAAATGAGGCACTTAAAGTAGTAAAGGAGTTTTGCTATTTGGGGAGCAAAATAACTGATGATGGTCGAAGTAGAGAGGATATAAAATGTAGGCTGGCAATGGCAAGGAAAGCGTTTCTGAAGAAGAGAAATTTGTTAACATCGAGTATTGATTTAAGTGTCAGGATGTCATTTCTGAAAGTATTCGTATGGAGTGTAGCCATGTATGGAAGTGAAACATGGACGATAAATAGGTTGGACAAGAAGAGAATATAAGCTTTCGAAATGTGGTGCTACAGAAGAATGCTGATGATTAGATGGGTAGGTCACATAACTAATGAGGAAGTATTGAATAGGATTGGGGAGAAGAGAAGTTTGTGGCACAACTTGACCAGAAGAAGGGATCGGTTGGTAGGACATGTTCTGAGGCATCAAGGGATCACCAATTTAGTATTGGAGGGCAGCGTGGAGGGTAAAAATCGCAGAGGGAGACCAAGAGATGAATACACTAAGCAGATTCAGAAGGATGTAGGTTGCAGTAGGTACTGGGAGATGAAAAAGCTTGCACAGGATAGAGTAGAGCTGCATCAAACCAGTCTCAGGACTGAAGACCACAAAAACAACAACAACCCTCAGGTGTTACAGATTACAGCAATGGAATGAAATGTATCACGGAAAACCTTTGTATCATTGCACTTCAAATATCTTTAAGAATAAGTGTTTTAAGTACAAAATTAATCACTCAAATACGTGTACTGTAGCGCTAAATTGTGCGTCATGTTGTAAGATAATCTCTGTGGAAGTGTCGTAGTTATCGTCCTCTGAAAGCTAAGCTCTGCAGAAGTCAATGTACTTACCTCATGATAAACAAAAGTGAAATGCTTTGCGAAGAGATATCTTAGTTATTACGCTTATTGTTGTGATGAAGAAAGTACTGTGCTGTAACGTATTGTTGTGCTATGGAAAAGGCTGTCTCCTTGTAGCTATACCACAAAAGTTACTACTAAAACATGTTTTACTTTCCAGAATAATTCAGAAAAACTGTGCAGGTATAAAACACATACAACGCAAAAGCAACATTGTAAATTGTCACTCATTAGTAACGTCGTGATATAATCGTGTAGCTGTCACATAAACGAACCACTGTGTCATCTGGTATCTCACAGAAAGTACTTTAAATCCAGAATGTCTCTTCAAGTAAACCAAAATGTTGCATTAATATCTCATTAGCAGTACCAGTATATGTCCTAAGTATGTAAGCCTGATAGTCGTTACGTAATCGTGCAATTAACAAGCAAGAATGTACAAATACAACACTGTGTCATCTGTTCACTATAACAATGCATTCGTAATTTCTGTTTAAAAATGTTCCCTAGGTTATAGACTGGATATTTAACTTCAAACATTGTTGCATGTTAACAGTTCCTTAAGTCTGACAAAGCATACTAGAAATGTGAAGTGAAAAGTTTTATGGCAAAGACAAAGTTAAAAAGCAAATTATCTTTCAATAAACGGTTTTACATGTGAAATGTGGTGTAACCCTTTGCTCTTCCTATTACGCAGAGTTTCAATTTTAACGCAATTATCATGTGGTATACGTCAGTAAAGAATACTGGAATTTTCCTCAACGTTAGCGTCTATGTTCTTTTTTCCAGAGCCAGCGGGCGCACGTGGCTGCCTGCAGTGTGAGTCATTGTCTGTTTCTTTGTTGGCGCGCGTCGTTACTGGGATTAGGAGACTTAACTTCTACAAATTCACCTTGTCGAGTGTGCCCTGCTCTGTTTGAATCTCGCCAGTTCTGATGCAATTCAGCTCTGTCATTATGATCATATCGTCTGTCTTCGTCATGTCGGTAGATTCCATAGTTTCTTTCTTGTCGGTCACGTGGTGGAGAATTTCTCCCTGAATCGTAACTGCGTGCTGGATCGTTGCGTCTAAAGTTATTCTGTCTCTCCTGATAATATCTATTTTGGTTCCCATATTGTCTGTTTCTTTGATTGTCTCTGTGATCGTCATTACCACAGAGAGGTGATCTTTACCTGTAATTATTACTATTATGCCAACGGTTGTCATACGGGTGGTGTCTGTTTTGGTCACGATTTGTGTTATGAGAATAGCCTTGTCGCGTCCAGTTACTATTTCTTTCATCGCGGAATTGCGATGGATGTGACCTGTAATTCTTGTGTTCCTGTTTTCGCGTTCTGCGATGGTCAGTGTCAATTTCTAATTGTTGTAAGAGTCCCTGAAAAGCTTCAATGTCGTCTTTGCAACATCCTGCCAAAATAATATGTCGTAAATGTTCAGGCAACTTGATTAAGCAAATGCGGATGAGTTCTGAGGGGCTGTATGGGTTTGACAGGTACTGATTCTTGTGCAACATGTCTTCAAAATATTTCACAAGACTGGAAAATTCAGATTGTTCGAAATGTTTCATCATTATGATGTCATGTTTTACTCGGTCTTGTGTGGCTTGAGACCAGTATGCCGAGAGGAAGGCATGGTAAAACTCTCCTTCACTGTAGCAATCGTGAATGACCGATCGCATTCTTACAGCTGGTTCATTCTCTAAGTAGCCACACACAAATTCTAATCTGTGTTCTAATGACCAGTTGGGAGGAAAACAACGAGAGAATTGATGAGGCCACGCTTGTGGATGAATGTCGTTGCCAGAATTCTTAAATGTTTTGAATTTATGTGTAGTAATGAACAGCTTATAGTGAAAATCATCATGTCGGCGAGTCGCATGTCGGTCATTGTTACGTCGTTTCGGCGGTTCCATCTCAAAATTCGGTGTACCTTGCCAATTTCTTTCATGATTTCCGAAGTGCCCTGTGTTATTATTTTGTGGCTGTTCCATATTTCTATGACCCTCTTCCCGTATTGGATCGCGAATGTCTTCTGAAATACGTAATTCTTGTATTACCTGTGTCAGCTGATCTTGCCCTTCCTGGATTTCTCTTTGGTGTTGCGTAGTAATTTGATTCTGATCTTGTTTGAATTTCCTAATTTGTTCGCACTCTTCTGTGTCATTAAAGACTACCAGTTTTCTGTCATTCAGATTATCATCTACCTTCGTAGATAAATTATTTAGCTGATCCGAAAGTTCAACTACTTTCTCTGATAATGAACTAATTTCCTCCATGTGTCTTTCTGAACAAATTTTCAGAGTACCTACTGTGTCCTTTAAGTTTTCTTGTGTTTTTGCAACTGAGTCAATTTTAGCTTTCAAGGTCTCATGATTTTCATGAACAATAGTTTGCAGGTCTTTTATGGCTGCTTTGTGATTCTGTAATCCATTTTTATGCTGCGAAAAAATAGGTTGAAAATGCTCACAAATCTGTGTTTTTACGTCATTACAGACTTTTTGACATTTCAATTCAATGTTATGTAACTCAGTAGTTAAATCATCACGTTTTTGTTCAAGTGTGGTGTCTAACTTTTGAAGCTTTTACTGTGTTTGTCTCTGATTTTGTTCCATTGTGTCTAACGTTTGAAGATATTGTTCCAATGTGTCTAACTTTTGAAGATTTGGTTCCATTATGTTCAACTTTTGAACCTTTTGTCCCATTTGTTGCGTAAATTGTAATAACAATGCACTGGTGTCTGAAACAAGTTCCTCAGTGCTATTCGGCAATGCATTTGAACTGGCAATATTCGCAGTTAGAAAAGCAGAAAATGTTTCTTGACATATTTGAGAAAACGGTGAGGACGCGAAACCTGAATCTACAGTATTTGCAAGATTGTGTCCTGTCATTTCGGATTCCTGAGGGAAGCTGTTGCCGACTGATCGATTGATAATGCTTCCCTGTTCACTAATTGTTTCACTGTCCACACCATTGTTTGTAGCCCACTCCATTTCCCTATGCACAATTACCAAATTACTGCTTTGAACATTAGTTAATTCACTACTCGGTGGCGCTAACACACTGCTTTCGTCTTCACTGTCATTTCTCAGTTCACTTTGGAGCCTAGTATAACGATTTTCACATGCCATTATTGTCACAATATTTCACACGATAACACAGAAAAGCACAATTTGAAGAGCAAAAATAAGAGAACACATTAACATAGCACTGAAAATAATATCTCATTAATTGCAAGTGCAGCTGCGAAATACTTGCTGCAAATCTACATGCATGCCACAACTGTTTTACAGTACAACAATGAAAAACTACAACTAAAAAGGAAATTCTCTCTATAATTATGTGCTAGCAATAAACAAAAGCTACACTAATTACACAAACTACAAGAAAAAATCAGAAGATTCCAGTGTGGTATCCTGGCAGGGTCGCCATATGAAATGTCCCCTTTTGAACAATTATGCATGACTGTGCTTAAACTGACACACAAAATTTTTTTTTAGCGCAATGGAATCTGACTTTCAATAATCCCTACAAAGGAATGGCCCTGACTAACATTAACCTATACCTTTCACAAATCACTTACCCCACAAAAATCTTGGTTACTCGAAATACTGCAATACAGCAAGCGCCACTACTACCAGCTAAATAAATGATTCAAAATACGGAAGGCACTAACTACTGATAGGCATAGTTAGCAAATGAAAGATTTTGTAGAGAACAAACAATGCATTTACCTTAATAGTCATAATACAGGGTGATTCAAAATGAATACCACAACTTTAGGAATTTAAAACTCTGCAACGACAAAAGGCAGAGCTAAGCACTATCTGTCAGCTAATTAAGGGAGCTATAAAGTTTCATTTAGTTGTACATTTGTTCGCTTTAGGCGCTGTTGACTAGGCGTCAGCGTCAGTTGATGCTAAGATGGCGACTGCTCAACAGAAAGCTTTTTGTGTTATTGAGTACGGCAGAAGTGAATCGACGACAGTTGTTCAGCGTGCATTTCGAACGAAGTATGGTGTTAAACCTTTTGATAGGTGGTGTATTAAACGTTGGTATAAACTGTTTACAGAGAATGGGTGTTAGTGCAAAGGGAAAAGTTCTGGACGGCCGAGAACGAGTGATGAAAACGTAGCACGCATCCAGCAAGTATTTGTTCGCAGCCCAGGAAAATCGACTCGCAGAGCTAGCAGAGAGCTGCAAATTCCACAATCAACTGTATGGAGAGTCCTACGAAAAAGGTTAGTTATGAAACCTTATCGTCTGAAATTGGTTCAAGCACTGTCTGCAGCTGATAAGATTAAAAGAATCGATTTCTGTGATTTTATCCTTGCTCAAATGGAAACAGATGAATCTTTCGTTTCAAAGATTGTGTTTAGTGATGAAGCAACTTTCCACACTAACGGGAAAGCCAACCGTCACAATGTCTGTACATGGGGCACTGAGAATCCGCAGGAAACAACTCAGTATGAACGTGACTCGCATAAGGTGAACGTTTTCTGTGCCATTTCAGCCAATAAAGTTTTTGGTCCCTTTTTCTTCGAAGGTGCTACTGTAACTGGACTACAGTATCTGGAGATGTTAGAGAATTGGCTGTTCCCTCAGCTCGAACAAGAAGCACAACAATTCATATTTCAGCATGATGGAGCGCCACCACTTTGGCACTTATCTGTCCGTAACTACCTGAACGTCAACTACCCAAGGCGATGGATCGGCCGCCAGGCAGCCCGTGACAGAGCACTTCATCACTGGCCTCCAAGAAGCCCTGATCTTACCCCCTGAGATTTTTTCTTATGGGGGTATGTTAAGGATATGGTATTTCGGTGACCTCTCCCAGCCACCATTGATGATTTGAAACGAGAAATAACAGCAGCTATCCAAACTGTTACGCCTGATATGCTACAGAGAGTGTGGAACGAGTTGGAGTATCGGGTTGATATTGCTCGAGTGTCTGGAGGGGGCCTATTGAACATCTCTGAACTTGTTCTTGAGTGAAAAAAAACCTTTTTAAATACTCTTTGTAATGATGTATAACAGAAGGTTATATTATGTTTCTTTCATTAAATACACATTTTTAAAGTTGTGGTATTCTTTTCGAATCACCCTGTATATATAGCAGTTCATGACATCCAGTCTTACAAATTTCAAAACTCCGCCATCTCTCTTCCCACATCCACCACTGCTGGCGGCTCACCTCCAACTGCCCAACGCTATGCGCTGTTAACATCCAGCTGCCCAACACTATAATTGCAGACAACAATGCAAACTAGCCGCAGACTGCACACAGCACAGACAGTGATATTCTTACAGAGCGCTCCGTGGCGTTACCAATAAGAAAATCTAAACAGCCTACTTACACTGTGCCCTTTTCCAATCCTTTGGAACGCTACGCTCGAGACTTAGGGCACACCGCTGCAAGAAGGGGGGGGGCAAGTTCGTTCGCGTACTCTGTGTAAAATCGAATGGTATCCCATCAGGTCCAGCGGCCTTTACTCTTTTGAGCGATTCTAATTGTTTCTCTATATTCTGTTGTCTATTTCGGTATCTACCATTTTGTCATCTGTACGACAATCTAGAGAAGGAACTACAGTGCAGTCTTCCTCCGAGAAACAGCTTTAGAAAAAGACATTTAGTATTTCGGCCTTTAGTCTGTCACCCTCCGTTTCAGTACCATTTATGTCACAGAGTGTCTGGACATTTTGTTTTGATCCACCTACTGTTTTGACATACGACCAAAATTTCTTAGGATTTTCTGCCAAGTCAGTACATAGAACTTTACTTTCGAATTCATTGAACGCCTCTCGCGTAATTTTTGTTTGTCTGCAAGGCATTGGCTATGTTTATGTTTGCTGTGAAGTTCCCTTTGCTTCCGCAGCAGTTTTCTAACTCGGTTGTTGTACCACGGTGGCTCTTTTCCATTTCTTACTATCTTGCTTGGCACATAATTATCTAACGCATATTGTACGATGGTTTTGAACTTTGTCCACTGATCCTCAACACTATCTGTACTTGAGACAAAACTTTTGTGTTGAGCCGTCAGGTACTCTGTAATGTGCTTTTTGTCACTTTTGGTAAACAGGTCGTTGGGCGAATGAGGGTGACTTCTTAAGACGAAAGCTTTTCCTCACCATTGCTGACGATTTTTATTCAAAATTTAAGCAGTTGTGGTGAGTGAACCCGGTACCGAGGACTTTTTGATTACTAATCAATGACATTAAACCTTTTATTTGTTCTTGTCACGTGGTCTGAGCGGACGTCACGGGACCTCCTTCCAAGTTTATTAGTGAATTCTTCCCCCACTTAAAAAAAAGAAATAAAGGTAGCCAGCCCTCTGACCGGAATTACAGCGCCGGTTATCCCTAGATGACGGGTGTTACCTAGACTTTCTGAAAGCACTTTCAGCTTCTCAATGAGGTTCTGTATGAGAGTGAAAAACATACTGTTACAGACTTAATTATACCACATTCAAGTGAGAAAAGTTGTATTAAGTCTCCTAACCTCGTGTCGGTCTCCCTTTTTCCTCTTGCAGGAGCTCGACGTGGTATGAGTCAACAACATAATTGCGAAAATGTTGCCAGTGCAAGATTTTCCGTGATAACTGACCTCTGGATTGTGCCTTGTGATCAGGACAATTCGAGCACATGATCTGGCCTTCATTCTTCAAACCAATCTGGAACAGTTTTGGCACCGGGACATGGTGTATTGTCATCCACAAGGATTGCACCGTTGTTTGGGAACATGAGGTCCATGGGTAGGTGCAGATGGTCTCAAACCAGCCGGATAGCCAATTCCAGTCAATGATCGGTTCAGTTGGACCAAAAGAACCAGTCTGTTCCATGTAAACGCAGCCCGCACGATTACGTAGGCACCACCATTTAATACAGTGCCTTCTTCACATTCTTGGTCCATAGCTTCGTGGGTTCTGCGCCGCACTCGAACCCTACCATCAGTACTTACCAACTGAAATCGTTACTGATCTGCCAGAGTCACGGTTTTCCAGTTGTCTAAGGCCTAATCGATATGGTCACAAACTCAGGAGAGGCGCTGCAGGCCACGTAGTGTTGTTTGCAAAGGCACTCACGTCGGTCATCTACTCCCATAGCCCATTACCGCCAAATTTCGCAGGACTGTCCTACGGTATACCTTCGTGGTACGTCCCACATTGTTTTCGCAGTTATTTAATGCAGTGTTGCTTGTCTGTTAGCACTGCCAACTATGCGCAAGCGCCACTGCTCTCTGTCGTTAATTAAAGGCCGTCGGCCACTACGTTGTCCGTGGCGAGAGGCAATTCCTGAAACTTTATATTCTCGGATTCTCGGCACACTCTTGAAACTGTTGATATCGGAATACTGAATTCCTAACGATTTCCAAAATGGAATGTCAGATGCGCCTAACTACAATTACCAATCCGTGTTCACAGTGTGTTAATTCCCGCCGTGGGGCCACAATCACGTCACAAGCCTTTTGACCTAAACCACCTGAGTGCAAATGATAGGCGTGCCAATGCACTGCCCTTCTATACTTCCTGTACTCGACACTGCCACCATCTGTATTTATGTGCATATCGCTGTCCCACAATTTTCGTCACATCAGAGTTTCTCCGACCCGCGGTATTGCCAGTGGGCGCAACTTCTGATCAAGGGCTGACAGTGAAGTGGGTGCCGGAGTGAAACGCGTGCCACGTGTGTGACTCTGGGGAGCTCCCCGCTGAAGGCAGCCGGTCGGCCATCAGCATTCTGCGCGGCCCGCGCCCAGGAATGCAATAAGCGGCCAGTCCCTAATGGCGGCCGCGGCTCGCCTTAATATGCGGCACCGCGCTCTGCGCCCTGCAGTCCCCGTCCTCGGCACGTAGCTGTACGCCACGGAAGATTGCAGGCAGCGGAAAAAAATATCCCACCCAGCGTTGCAGTCTTTAAGGAGCCATTTCCACGTCGCGAATGCGTTTTCATGCATTATGGAGAGAAACCACTCATACAGCAGTACGTAAGTAATGAATAGATCGCCTCGTCATGACTGGGTGTTGTGTGGTGTCCTTAGGTTAGTTAGGTTTAAGTAGTTCTAAGTTCTAGGGGACTGATGACCATAGATGTTAAGTCCCATAGTGCTCAGAGCCATTTGATCCATTTTTTAATGAATAGATCACAAATTCGCTTTCGAAGCTCTTTTTAACAATTAGTGACTCGCCATCGTCGAGGAAAAGAATCTGGTAACTGTAGAAATCAACAGGGTGGCTTCTGTACAAAAGCAAATCCACCTTCTCAGACGTTTGGAGTGGCCGTCAGGAGTGACCGAGCGGTTCTAGGCCCTACAGTCTGGAACCGCGCGACCGCTACGGTCGCAGGATCGAGTCCTGCCTCGGGCATGGATGTGTGTGATGTCCTTAGGTTAGTTAGGTTAAGGTAGTTCTAAATTCTAGGGGACTAATGACCACAGTAGTTAAGTACCATTGTACTCAGAGCCATTTGAACCATTTTTTGTTTGGAGGGTGGCTACTCTGATTTAGCGTCAGTGTAACAATATACCGTTACGAGAATTTCGACGACTGTATTTGAGGCATTTACCAGAAGAACGGCTCATAGGGAAAAAATGGTCATTTGAAATAGAACAGTTTAAATACTTACTTTTAATATACTTAAATAAGGAGCTGTTTCTGACATATATTTTAACGAACTTTCTCATGTTGAGGAGTTTTAAGAAGCGAGCTGTTCTACTTGGTTAGAACTTTCTAAAGCCAAGCTCGCGTAAATATTTCTTTATTCACAAACAGTCGTTTTCGACAGACTTTGCTATCATATTCAGGTCTTCAGAAATTAGCGTTATAAAATGTGTTCATTTTCAGTGGACCTCACGCCAAGTTGTCATGTACCGGGTGATCAAAAAGTCAGTATAAATTTGAAAACAATAAATCACGGAATAATGTAGATAGAGAGGTACAAATTGACACATATGCTTCGAATGACATGCGGTTTTATTAAAACAAAAAAACAAAAATTCCAAAAATGTCCGACAGATGGCGCTTCATGTGATCAGAATAGCAGTAATTAGCATAACAAAGTAAGACAAAGCAAAGATGATGTTCTTCACACGAAATTCTCAATATGTCCACCATCATTCCTCAACAATAGCTGTAGCCAAGGAATAATGTTGTGAACAGCACTGTGAAGCATGTCCGGAGTTATGGCGAGGCATTGGTGTCGGATGTTGTCTTTCAGCATCGCTAGAGATGTCGGTCGATCACGATACACTTGTGACTTCAGGTAACTCCAAAGCCAAGAATCGCACGGACTGAGGTCTGGGGACCTGGGAGGCCAAGCATGACGAAAGTGGCGGATGAGCACACGATCATCACCAAACGACCAGCCATCTGTGGAACATTTTGTGAACTTTGTCTTTTTTTTGTTCTAATAGAACCCCATGTCATTATAAGCATGTGTGTCAATTTTTACCTCTCTATCTACACTATTCCGTGGTTTATTAAGTTTTCAAATTTATACTGACTTTTTGATCACCCGGTAGATACAAGTTGCAAATTACATAAAGGTTTCCTATAAATAAAGCATTTAAAATCAAAAAGCACTTTGTGCACATCGCCATGTCCAGAAGGGTAGTTGTACAGCTGATTGTTACGCCATAAAAGGCCAGGCACACGATGAAATCCACAGTAGCACACCTGTTAACATTAGCTGGGTATTTTGTAATCACTGAAGCTCTACCTTAGACTGAGTATAAGGTAACTTTTTATTGTGTACTGTGCGTTCTATGACGTAACGATCATCTGTGGCACTACATATGTGGACATGGCCATGTGCACAAGTTGCCTTTTTTAATTTTAAATATCTCATTTAAAAGAAGCCTTGAAATCTGCTACATTTCATCTGCATGAGAACTTGACGTGAGGTTCAACTCAGAATGAAAACATTTTACAATATACATATCTGAGGACCTGAAGACCACAGCAAATTCCATCGAGACCAGTTGTTTCTAAATAAAGAAATTTTTTTGCGAACTCGGGTTCAGAAATACTATACCAAGTAAATTTCAATAGGATTTGTACCACTATTTAGTAAATATTTCCATAATATTAGGCATTTAACCTATGTTTTAATGGGGAAAAAAAATAAAATGGTTCAAATGGCTCTGAGCACTATGGGACTTAATATCTGAGGTCATCAGTCCCCTAGAACTTGGAACTACTTAAACCTAACTAACTTAAGGACATCACACACATCCATGTCCAAGGCAGGATTCGATCCTGCGACCGTAGCGGTCGCGCGGTTCCAGACTGTAGCGCCCAGAACCTCTCGGCCACTTCGGCCGGCAGACTGTCTTCGTTTACTACCCATTACTGCTACTTAATGTTGCACAACAACGACAGGTCGGTACTGTAAACACATCAGCTGCTCATGCTCCAGCTAAGCAGGCCTGCACATAAGTAGTCGCTACATTAAACTGAATGGGAAGTGCTGCAGGCTCACGCATCAAGGAAACGCTGCCATGACCTCTAGCATTGAGGTAATGAAACGAAACCTACGTAGAATACTAATTTTTAACAATTTCCCAAAAAAAAGTAAGTAGACCTAGGGAGCTTCCTTTCAGAAAATGCATCACTTGTTCTTGCATAACGTCGTGGTATGTTCTCACTACTTCTGGGAATGCAGCTGGGTGAAGTCTTCGACAACAAAATTTCGACAGGTTATGACTCTTAAAAGTTTTAGGGCACTGATCCAACGAGAGAGGATTGTGCAAGGAAATTTACACCATCGGTAGGCGGCACCGACAGAGAACCATATTCTCTGTAGTCCCGACTGACCGACTCCCTCTTTGAGTCGCCATCGCTTAAACCAAAACACTATGGATGTAAACTTGAAATTAGGAGAGAGTCCTGATCTTATATTGTTGGCGTCGTTTAAGAAGGGATTTTTCGAAATTCCACCTCTAAAAGTGTCAAATAGGGATGAAGGTTTTTTGAAAATATGTCGCTACTAAGGCAATTTTGATGCCAGAAGTATTAAGAATGGTATTTTAGTTCTCGGTCATAACTAATTAAATATTTCAGAATTTTTAAATAGTGGTTGAAAACGTTTTGAAAAATAAGTCATTATTAAAGAACTACTGAAGTATTTCAAAGCTGCATCTACGAAATGTGGTATTTGTTTTCTCAGTTCGGAAAAAAATCGTGTTTCCATGTTTTTGGAAATACAATCCCATAAGGGAGAGAAACAGGAGACGCAGATTTTTAAGAAAATATTTCACTATATTAAAAAATTTTAAAGCAAAAATTATGTAACTTGTACTTCACTTCTCTGTTAGATACAAAGAAACATGTGTTAGGGGATATGGAATTAGCACCACGAGAACGCAAAAGCCGTGATTAACAAAATCCTTGGACTCCAGTTAGTGTGATCGCTCTTTGGTAAGTAGTAAATTTGGAAACGACCATATTTTTATAGCCTTAATTAGCTTGAAAAGTTTAGAAGATGTTACTATCAGTTAACAACATAAAAATTCCATTAAAGAGAAACGAAAAAGGTGCACAACATACGTTTCACTCGAGTGAAGCAGCGGTGTTTGAGCTAGTAAGGCATATGCAGGTAGGCAAAGAACACACCGTGATCAGTCAGCGCCACCACAGAACCTGATATCGTGAACGTTAAAAGTTGTCGATTGTGGGTATTAGCTACCATCCGGTGCTAACTAGCATTGACTTGGTCCATCTGTTGATTGGCCAAGGAGAAAACAGGATCGCAAACAGAATTTCAGCAAAAACTTTCTAAAACGACTTGTTTATTTAATCTCAGCTGCTTACTCAAGAACACTGTTCAGTATCTGGAAGTAAACGGTAGAACATTCATGTTGTTATATTCCAAAATCGACAGGTACCAAGACAGTGTTCGGCAACAGCAGATTTGATGGGGTTTTGTAAGCGCCTCTGACGCTTGTGCACAGGATACGGGTCCTCTCAAATAATGGTTCCGTATGGTGTGGGTAATTTTCGTCTCATGAGCTACTCCTCAAGAAATGTACACAATTTCTAATTTTAATACTTGACTTTTATATTAAATCTTTAAAATAAGATTAAACCTTATAATGAGTAGCTTATAAGAGAACTTTTAATTTTTCAATTACGTGAGTAATTATATTAAACACTGAGAATAAATTTTTTGCCTCTGGAAGCCTTAGATAGGCAGCTTGCAAACCTCGTGTTACAGAGAAATCTTATCACATTTTCTGCGGACTCATTATACAAATTCAGTTCCTGAATGAGGAATGGAAAACACAGAATGTTGCTAGTACACAGAGACAAGTATCCACAATTCGGTTTTTGTCTACTTTTTTAAAAAATGGACTTAAGCAGTTTAGAAATTATTCACTCATCTTCACACTGCTTATATGTTTTGATGAAAACATGTCGAAGTTGGTTTAAAGACAAGCTGCTGCAAAATGTCCCTGTGCCAGTTACTTTATTGTGAATAGCAGAGTAATCACGTAGATGTAGATGTAGAACGAATAAAACGTTGCATCTTTGCTTCTCGTGTACCTTGTCACAACTCTACACGGTGAAGCAAAACTCCAGCGACAAACATTTACAGGTTATTCGGGAATACCTTTTGAGTATTTTGGCATAGGGGAACCACGGACTCTAGCGGCTTGTGACAGAATCGACGGCGTCGTTCGTCAGACGTCTGTTTGGTCCACTGCAGGTCATGAGATGTGACCAGAATGTCGATGAGGCGTCCCCACCCAAGGCAATTTTCGAAGTGACAGTGCAATTATCCTCGCATTAGTTCTTTGCGTTCCATCTACTTGTCTGGGCTTCGTGGCTGAGTGTCCAGATCTCAGAGGATCGCATGGTAGAAGTTTATGATATCGTGATGCCATTGGGCCAAGTCCTCCCAGTATCCCATTAGTATCCTCCGGGGATCGTTGGTTTGGCTTAGTCCATCCAGCCATAGCTGGGAAGGTGTCACTTGCAGGCTGCTCATGTCTCGTCGACTTGCTGGCGCAAAGTTGGGTCGTGCAGGTGAGAAATCACACAGATTGTGGCAGGAGGAGGACCGCTCAGATGTAAGCGCAATGGTTGGAGAAAGCCAGCGGCCAGTGTTCCCGCATTGCAGATGTAAGACCCTGGGAGACACATACCCTGTCTACACGGCTTGCAGAATGACTGGTAAGAAACATATGGCCATAACGGTCATCGTGTTGAACTTCCCAGGTATCGTGGAGCAGAAGGTCTTGCATCGCTATATGTAATTTCTGGTATGCAGTATAGCCTGGAACACAATATTTTGGGTGCAGAATGCAGTTAAAGTAACCTACTAGCAGGCAGTGTTCATATCGCACTATGAACAGGGGGTGAAGTCACCAGAATAAAACTGGGTCCTTTCACGTCATTGGTCAGTGCCGTTATATCCGCCCCCTGTAGCTGAATGATCAGCGCGGCAGATTGTCACTCGTAAGGGCTGGGGTTCGATTCATGGCTGGGTGGGAGATTTTCTCCACTCAGGGACTAGGTGTTATGTTGTCCTAATCATCATCATCATCATCATCATCCATCATTTCTACGCGCATGTCGCCAAAGTTGCGTCAAATCGAAAGACTTGCTCCCTGCGAACGGTCTATCCCACAGGAGGCCCTAGTCACACGACATTTATTTTGTCCGCCCCCGGTAGCTGAGTGGTCAGCGCGACAGAATGTCAATCCTAAGGGCCGTGTTTGATGCCCGGCTGGGTCAGAGATTTTCTCCGCTCAGGGACTGGTGTTGTCCAAATCATCATCATTTCATCCCCATCAACGCGCAAACGCGCATGTCGCCGAAGTGGCGTCAAATCGAAAGACTTGCACCCAGTGAACGGTCTACCCTACGGGACGCCCTTGTCCCACGACGACAGACAGTGTCGTTATGGGACGTAGACATTAATGAAGTGTATCCCCATGGCAGTGAGCCCTGAGCTGATGGAAGAAAGGTGACATCGGTGACAGGAATCCATTTGTGGACGTAGATGGCGTCTCCACGGTTATTGGAATCACCGTAGGCGTAGGCGTAGGCGTAGGCGGTATAGCTATTGGTATCTGGGAGTCTGGCCAAGGGAAACGGCTGCAGGAGGGCGAAATGAACATCAAATGCCCAGTATATCTCCTGGATAAGGCGGAGTTTCTAGCTTGATAGGATGTTGTTGGTATTGATTGTTGTTATGCGATAGGTATGGTGGTGGATTGCTGGATTTTGGTCCACTGTGACCTCAGTGGAAAGGAGTGCCCCTCAAAGTGGGACGTTATCCCCCTCCCACACCAAGAGGTTCAGAGGAGAGTACGATTAGTGGAGCGGCACCGACGTGGCAGGGACCTGTAACAGGGTAACGGGTCTGGCTTCTCGACCTCGTCTTCGTGCCATGCCGTCTATTTGACCTCAGAAGATGAAGTACTGGTTCTTGGTGTAGTTTCGATTGTATTACGTCCATTAAATAATTCAGCGTTCCAGTGAGGCTTTGGGGCGACGATCGCAGGCATATCAGTTTCCCCGCTCACATCTTCTAATTAAGTGGTGGCGGTTTCGTGGATGCCGTTTGGATCGACGGGGCCTCGTCTTCGGCCTGCAACGTATCCTCTTGGCTGTAGACGGTTCAGGACCTTCTCTTGCGAAGTTTCGGAGAATGTGGTTTCCTTACGCGACCTTCTCTATCGACGAAGTCAGGCGTCGCGACGCCCTGCCAGTAAGGCCACTGTAGGCACGATCAGTAAATCGATATCCATCTTGTTGCCGAGGTGTGGTCAGCGGCCGACAGCCTCCGCATAGTTGGAGAGGGATCGACGGCCGGCCGAGGCGGCGGACCGTCCGAGGCGCTCTCCGTTTGGGCGTACACTCGCTCAGTTATGGCGTCCGGGCGTGTTTGCGAGGCGGCAGCAGAAGTGAAGGCAGTAGCTTAGGTCAGCAGTTGCACTGTTGTTTGAGACGTGGGTTGTCCGTCGCCAGATGTAAATTGCGTAAAGCGCCGTTGTAGGAATTCCGTTGTAAGGTAACATTCTTTCCCGCTCTCGAAAGAGGTCTGAGGCTGACCGACATACATAGTTATTGCGCGGCATCCACCGATTTTTAGATAGGACTGGACGTGGCTTCTGAGATCAATAGTGACCTATTGCACGCTGTTTAGTGGGCTCTGCGCACTATGGGACTTAACATCTATGGTCATCAGTCCCCCAGAACTTAGAACTACTTAAACCCAACCAACCTAAAGACAGCACACAACACCCAGTCATCACGAGGCGGAGAAAATCCCTGACCCCGCCGGGAATCGAACCCGGGAACCCGGGCGTGGGAAGCGAGAATGCTACCGCACCACCACGAGATGCGGGCTCGCTGTTTAGTGTAGGATATGTCTGAAACTGCGCCCACTTCTCCGCAATATGGTCGTGGACTGTTCCGTACGATCGGAGTGCCGCGACGACTTCCTGTGCTGGAAGTTCGAATGGCAATTAGACAATGCTTATCGTACGCACACCTAATCCTGCGTAGTCGACGGTCACCGCCCCGATATTGCCGTCAACATGACAGAAGCGGAGCCTCTGTTTGGTCTCACGTAAGATGCGTTCGCACACCGCTTCATTAACGATTTTAATATATACTTTGCTGCTCAGGGTCGAAGAGTCAATTCCTGTGCTGTCGGTCGCCGGGATCTTGATGTCATTCCGCAGAAAACGTTCCACCTCAAGTGCTCTGGGTCGGGCACTGTCGTCGCAAAAAGTAAATCGGAGTGTAGGTTTATGGTAATGGCTCGCCGTGTATGGTAGACGCTAGGCTGGCACGGAAGCAACGGCCTTTAGAATGTTAACAGGTGAGAAGTAGCATTGACTTTGTCCAACTGTTGATTGGCCATGGAGGAAACAGAATTGCAAACAGAATTTCAGCAAAAACTTTCTAAAATGGCTCGCTGATTTACTTTCAGCTGCTTCATCAAGAACACTGTTCGGTATCTGGAAGTACTCGGTAGAATATGCATGTTGTTATATTCCAAAATGGATCGGTACCAAGACAGTGTTCTGCAAAAGCAGATTTGCTGAAGTTTCGTAAGCGCCTCTGACGCTTGTGCCCAGTAGACCGGTCCTCTCAAATAATGGATCCCTAAGGTGTGGGTAATTTGTGTCTCATGAGCTACTCCTAAACGTATATAAACCGTTTCTAATTTTAATACTAGGGTGTCCACTTTTCCCTGCAAAAAGCACATTGCGAACCATGGTTAGCGAGGTGGTTTCATGTTTAATGGTATTTTGTACTGTTGGCTAACGAACTCGTGACCGCAGTGAGTGTAATTACGTGTGAACGCGAAGAATAACTGAAGAGTAAGGCCGGCCGCTGTGGCTGAGCTGTTCTAGGCACTTCAGTCCGGAACCGCGCTGCTGCTACGATCTCAGGTTCGAATGTGTGATGTCCTTAGGTTAGTTAGGTTTAAGTAGTTCTAAGTGTAGGGAACTCATGACCTCAGATGTTAAGTCCCATAATGCTTAGAGGCATTTGAACCATTTTTTGAAGAACAAAGTAACTTTTCCTGACGTAGGAAGATGGAAAGAATAACTGTTCTAGCAGTCATTTTACAGCAACTCGATTTCGAATCAACGTCCGCGTGGTTTGACATAAGAATGTAAGCCATCTAAATATGAGCATGCAGATTCGAAACCAGTAATGATCGCTTTTAGTAAAGTAACCTACATCTAAATTGTCGCTGGTTGATCCTTTCTGCTATCAGAATTCTGTGTAATATAACAGCCAGCATTCTCCAAAAAGTCATTTATTGGATACAATAGAGCGAAAATGTAGTAATTTGAAAAATGTAGAGCATAGACAGAATTTAATATTGTAGTGCACTAAATACCATTTCTACAACAAGACATGTTTCGTTTAGAACTGAAATTCCTATGTATTACAGAAATTGTTGTTTGTGTGAATGTGTTATGTTTGTGTGTGTGTGTGTGTGTGTGTGTGTGTGTGTGTGTGTGTGTGTGTGTGTTTGTGTTTGTGCACGTATTTCAATATCTCCTAAACCACTGTACCGATTTCAATCGGACGTGGTATACGTATCCTTACTGTCAGAGAACAATCGCTGTAGTGGTGAGAACCTATCTATCAGGAGATATGACGTCACAAAAAATGAGACGCGTAAAAAATTTCAGCCTCAGTATGCACGTTTAAATTTATTTCTTCCGTGCTAGTTACTCTGTTCGCAAAACATTTCGCAGGCGGTATTCACATATGCCGCTAAGAGCACCTGGAAAATTATGCAATAGAATCATACATAGTTCAGAAGACATGACGTCATAATCATTGAGATGGGTGAAAAACTGTTGCAATGTGCATGACTTTTACAATTATTACTCCTTTGCTATTACCTCTATTCGCAACACATTTTTCAGGCATTACCCACATATTCCGGTGTATATACGTATGAAGGCCGTTCAATAAGTAATGCAACACATTTTTTTTTCTGAAAGCAGGTTGGTTTTCTTCAGGGTCCCAGTACACCATATTAGTCCCCATTCGTTTGGCTACAAAACAATATTTTTCCACTCAGTCTCTGTCTAATGCGACGGCCTTACACCACCTCACCGGGAGGACCTCTGTGCCCGCGTGGTATCTATTTATTGGTCGACGTCGGAACCAGCGTCTTATTGCATCATATACTTCCCCGTCATCATAACGTTCTTCTTCCCACGGAGTGCATCCTTCTTTGTGTCAGACAGACGCTGCGGTATCAGGGCTGTGGGGTAGTCGAAGAAGAACAGTCCAAGGAGGTTTGTGAACACTTCTCGGGTGCTCAGACACCTCCAAGGCCTTGCGTTGGCATGGAGAAACAGAGGTTCGCTTGTATTTTTGGGCAACGAATACGCTAAAGTCTTTTCATCAATTTCTTGTGGGTATCAGTCTACACTTGAGAATTTATCGTTGGAACACGAGGGAAGACGTCAAACAGAGTAACTCCTTCAAAGTCCCAGAAGACGGTTCGCATGTCTTTGCCGGCTGAGGGCGGGGCGCCGTCCGCTGTGACCGAGCGGTTCAAGGCGCATCAGCCCGGAACCACGCTGCTGCTACGGTCGCAGGTTTATGTGATGTCCTTAGGTTAGTTAGGTTTAAATAGTTCTAAGTCTAGGGGACTGATGATCTCAGATGTTAAGTCCCATAGTGCTAAGACCCATTCGAACCATTTGAACCATTTTAGGGTTGGGCTTTGAACTTTTTCTAGGGAGAAGAGGTGCTGTTGCGCCACTCCAGGGACTGCCAATTTGTTGCCGGATCGAAGTAATGAACCCATTTTTCATCGCTTGCGACGATGTTCGCCAAAAAACTGTCACAGTCAGCCTTGTAATCCCGCAAGCAGTTCCGCACAGATGGTCCTCCGTTGTTCTTAATGATGTTCTGTTAGGCTAGGAACCCAATGGGCAAACAACTTTGAATGCTCCAACTGGTAGACGAGTGTGTCAGCACTACCAACAGAGACGTTCAGCGAGGTGTTTGATTGTGATACGTCTATCACCTCGAATGCAATGGTAGTGGAACACCACAGTCGTGTTTTCAAAGTATTCATTATCCAGACTACTAGTTTCAACTCGAAATTTTAATTATCTTCTGGTCCTACTATTAATAAAATATATACGTCCAGCCACTTGCTCACGTGCCGTGGACCGCTGTTCATCACGAGTGTATATTCTGAAAGGGTAGTCACCGTTTTAATACATTTATTCTTCCCTATTAAGACTCTGCTATAGTCGAGTCAACTTAAAGAAATCCCCGACACCAGGCCGCGCTTTTGACATGTTTCAGATGCAAGTAGCGAACGGCTGTATGCGTGAACAACAGCCGTCTGTAGAGCTACGAAGAGACGTTGCCATAGATACATTTACAAAATCGCGTTCTAGATACGCGAAGCAACTTTGCCCAGCGCACAGAAACCGTCCGGGATCAACTAACACCAAGTCTACTGCAGGAATGCATACGTACAAGTATGTGGTTTAGTTTCTAATAGGAAACTGGTAAAATGAATACCCAGGCAATGCCGGGCATGTGACCATACAAATATAAGTATTATGGGCAACAGCAGTTCTGTCAGTTCAAACCGTTCTTCCTCCTCGGCAGGGTCTGAAAGCGTGGTCAATAGCCAGTAAACCGTCCGCCCGCTACGCAAATCGCGCGAGAGAGCGGAGAGTTTCCTAACAGCAAGAAACTACCTAGCAGGGTGTGGTCTGACCGCACACCCAGTGCGTGTAAGTGTGTGCGGCTGCGTGGGCCCGCCTGTGCACGATGCCTTTGATCTGGCGAGCGGATTGGAATCAAATCAGGCGGCCGCCTGATGCACTGGCGACACATCAAACGCAGCCGCAGCGCTGATGCCGAGCCCCGAATATTTCATCCTGCGGGGCCAATCAAACTTGGCACACAGGCGCGCTTGTAAAGCTGCTGCTAGTGTATCACGCCGATATTTCACCCGGGGGTCAGCATTCCCGCCACCAAGAGACGATTTCAGGGCATTAATGGAGTGTAATTACTGGCTCCACAAAACTCTGCACTAAACAGTGTGTTTCAAACTTTATGAAGTCTTCTCTGCAACCAGAAAACGTAGTTGCAATTAACACCGATGAAGGCTACACGTTATTGGTTTTAGAACACCATTTATGCTGTCGTGGCCCTCAAGAAGAAACTGAAGTAACACCTGCCGTCATAACAACACCACAAAATTTTACATTTACCGAAGAGTGAGCTATTGTTTGGTCCACATATTTGTAATCATAAAAACAGTGAATACGAATTGTAACAGGGATTATACACTGATCAGCCAGTTCATTATGACCACCTGCTTAATAGCTTGTGTGTCCACCTTCGGCACGGATAACGGCGGCGACGCGTCATGGTATGAAAGCCATGAGGCCTTCGTATGTCGCTGGAAATAGGTGGCTACACGTTCGCTCACACAAGTCACCTAATTTCTGTAAATTCAGGAAGAGGGACGATGAGCTCTGACGCCACGTTTTATCTCAGCCCAGATATGTTCGATCGGATTCAGATCTGGGATGTTCGGGGGCGAGTATATCAAATGGAACTCGCCACTGTGTTCCTCGAACCAGTCCATGACACTACTGGCATTGAGACATGGCGCCTTATCATGTTGAAAAATGGCACTGCCCTCTGGAAACGAGAGCGTCATGGTGGGATGTACGTTGCCTGCAATCGGTGTATGATACTTCGTGGTCACCATGAACACATGAACGTTCAAGTGAATATTGGAACATAATGGAGCCGCCGCCAGCTTGTCTCTGTCCTGCAGTACAGGCGTCAAGGAGCTGTCCCGCTGGAAGACGACGGATTCGCGCTCTCCCATCGCCATGATGAAGAAGATGTCGGGATTCATCAGACCACTCAGCAATTAGTCACTGCGACCACGTCCAGGGCCTATGGTGACGTGACTATCTCAACCGAAGTTGTGGTTTTAGCATTGGCCCTTGCATTTAAATGCCGGGTTGTCAGCTGTTGAGACCCATCGACAGGATTTTTCGTTCCACTGTGTGTTAAGACACACTTGCACTTTGCCCAGCATTAGGGTCTGGTGTTAGTCCCGCCACAGTTCGCCGCCTGTCCTGTTTTACCAGTCTTTCCAGCCTGCGACGTCCGAGATCTGCAATGAGGGGCGGCCGCCTAACCCCACAACTTCTGTACGTGGTTTCAGCACGTGCGGAAGACGGTCTTCACAGCACTCCTCGAGCACTCAACAGGTCATGCAGTTTCCAAAATGCTCGTGTCAATCCTCTGGGCCATGACGGTCTTTCCTTGGTGAAACTCAGATAGATCACTCGCCTTCCCCAGTTTACACACAAAGAACACGCTCAATGATACTGCACGCAATTTGCGTGTGTCTGACTACCAGTCATTCCTCGCCTCGCCAGGTGACACTGCCTTTGCCTGGACGGGTTTATATGGATTGCTGGTCGTTGGTCATAATATTCTGGCTAATCAGTGCACTTTACCGGTAAAAAAATGTAACACCCTCAAGGACCCAACCACTTGCATCGGTACGTAGCATACCCTCCTCTGACAGGTTGGACTGCATCGCCATTTACTAAATGCTCCAAGATCTTTATTTGTAGTGTGACGAACAGGCACTTTATCTGATTCTGCCAGAGACCTTCAGTTTGAACGACAGTGTTATCTAGGAATAAAAATGTGGAAATATGTTGTCCACCATACGTTTTTAGGTGACTGGAGCATTACACAGTCCAAACGGCCTAACTCATACAGCTCATCAGGAGCGCTTTTACCAGACATTCTCCTGAATTATGATTTACCAGTAACCTGTCTATGTAACCATAGTTGAGATAAACATTGTCACTTTAAGAGTCTAAGATGTCTTTCTGCGTCATTTTTTTCAGTGGTTGCTAGTCAACGCAGTAACTTCTTGTGGGTCCTTCAAAGGGACCACCGAAGAGGACCAAGGACTCTCTGAAAGTTCAATGATGACAACTTGCAGCATGTTACCCCGCCCCCCTCGGATTATCTGCTATTCAGCAAGCGACACTCTAAAATTGTGAGTGATGATATGGTGTTTCATCACGGGCCGGTTGGTCTGTGTTTTCTCCAATCCGAATTTGAAAGCATTCGAGAACTGATGCAAAATGGCTACCACTTGCTGACGTTGTTACTTATTTATGCCAGATAAGTTAGATAGTACCGGCCTTTCATGTTTTGCTATACTAAAAGTAGTGCCTGATTCTTCGTTGATGACACTAAGCTGTCATTTCATGACTGGTTCTGCTGTTCCTAACTGCCACGAGCAGGTGTGATCTTATTTTCTCCTTGACTACCCAGAATGCTCGCAATCATCGCTGACACATATTCTTCTTTTCTTTTTTTTTCGCCTGGGTAGCTTTTTGCAATTTACAAAAGCTTCACAGTTCAACTTTGCATCTCGATTGACGACTGGAATTCTTCTCGTTGATAGCGGAATAACGGGGTCTGCAAGGGAAATAACTGCGCTGGGAAATCTTCGTTATGTACGCTTGTTAGAATAACTTCGTCAGTATGGAGCTCTAATCTTCCACAGTCTACGAATGCTTTTGATGCCTGCAAGAAATCCCATCCAAGAATGTAGTCATGACTACGATTTGTTAAAACGACAGTTTCAGAGGGCTGTATCCTGTTACTGATCCTTGCAGCACATGTTCCTGTCAGCTGGACGTATTTCCTGTTGGTGGCCTTCGACACAATCGCTTTCGTATCAATGAACATAAGCTTCCGTAGCTGGCGACAAAAGCGTTTGGCATTACAGAAAACGGAGCGCCTGGGTTGACAAGCGTCTGCACTTCTTGTTCCTCGAAGGTGACGTCGATGATATTTCCGGTCATTTTGGTAACCGCCTCCATGGAAGATCTTCATAGATGGTCTTTTTGTTTTTCTGGACTTGTCGGCTAGACGATCGGTTGGTACCTCTATGCGGCGACATGCCCAAGGTACGGTGACCAGCTTTGGCCCACTGGTTGAATATAGTAATCTACACTCGATTCACATGAATAGGACTGTCATGATGGTTGACATCTTATGGCGTAACGTACGTCAAACAACTGTCTTCTTTCCCTACATTTCCGTTTGTTGGATGCCGCGTTGACGTTTGATGCCGATAGTGTTGGTCTGGGTTGCTCGACTCCATTCTGGACAGAACGTTCGGCAGAGATGGAGACTGGTGTCAAAGCTTGCTTCAATTCTTTAACATTCTGTTTTACCTACAACTACCACAGGACATTTTGGGTCGACATTCGTGGCCTGTGTGTCTTGTGTACTCAGTCGGACATTTCCGGCTTCCATACACTGCTGATATCTCTTCTCTTGCTGTCTGGCATATGAGAGATGTGAGGTTACGTTGGTCTTCCACAACTGGCGTAGGAGGACGATCCTTTTCTTTTCTTTCTTTTCTCTTTTCCTTTTTGCATTTCCTAGACTCACTGGCACGACTTGATGAATTCTTCCGTGGTTGTGACATCCTTCACCAGAAGTCACGTCGTCAGTGTCTCCTTTCAACAAATGTTGAGATTTTGTCTGCTGTTCTGGTATTCAGATGGACAACTTTGCGAAAGGCCAAAACATTCACTATTCATGACTGCGTCATTCCGCCATGACGCCGGGACTTTTTTTTCGCTTTTTCTAAGTGGACTTGCTCTTAATAGTTATCAAACGCTTTCATCAGTTGTCCCAGCTGTCGAGCTTCTCTTCATTGTTTTTAAAAAATTTCTAGCTGTGTCATCCAAGTAAGCGTATACATTTTCCAGAAGATTATGTTATCCCACCTGTTGTATTTGGTGACTCGATCAAATCCTTTCAGCCACATCACAGGATCCTAACTAGTATCTGAAGAAAACAGTGATAGATAGCTGATAGGTTGCTGACTTACTGCTGTTTTTTAATCCATTGTTCCTCAATATACAGATATTAGGAATGATGTAATGCTTGAGGTTCCTGACCACTGTTACATGGCAGTTGCTTTCCAAAATTGTACTTTAATGTAATTAATAATTCAATATCCATAACTGACTAGTACACCAAATAAAGTTCTTAACGTTGTATGAAAACTTTAACGGTAATGATAAATGGCAGTTATTGGAAATCAATTTAGCTCAGTGTCCTTTTCTTTTGGTACGCTTACATATTCTTTTAATGTGCTGCAGCCTGGGTCTTATAGCTGGCTGGCGAAAGACAAAAATCACGAGGGGAACCGCATGGGTTGTAAAAATGTGTGCTGAAGGACAAATCGTGGCCAGGTACACGTTGAGAAGTGTGCTCTGCCAGCTGAATGCAGGGGGGGGGGGGGGGGGGGGGGGTGAGGAGGGCAACAGATGAAGGCAGCCCACCCATTATAAAGTTTCACTGTGTGTTAGATGCAAAGAATTCGTTTTTACAAAGACAAAATCTGAAAGAGAGGAGAAAACATGACGCTGCTAATTTGTGATCCAGCCATTTGTCTCATAGGAGGACTGCTGTAATTTTTATTCAAAATTTAATAAAGTCCTACCAGCAAGGCTAGACATGCAGTCAAACGCACGGCTTCCCGAGCGGCAAGGTGTGCTGGTCCACGGCACGAATCCGCCCGGCGGATTAGTGTCGAGGTCCGGTGTGCTGGCCAGCCTGTGGATGGTTTTAAGCCCTTTTCAATGTGCCTCGGCGAGTGCGGGCTGGTTCCCTTTATTCCGCCTCAGTTACACTATGTCTGTGATTGCTGTGCAAACACCGTATCCACGTACGCGTACTCCATCATTACTCTACCACGCAAACGTAGGGGCTATACTCGCTCCAGGGGTGTGGGGGTTGAGATGCACTGGGGGCAGAACCACACAATAATCTTGGGTTCGGTGTGGGGCGGTGTTAGGATGAGTGGACTGCTGTGGCCTCTTATGTACCACTGAGGGCTACGGCGGGGACGAAGCCTCTCCGTCGTTTCTAGGTCCACAGTTCAATACGTACAGACATACAAGAAAGTCCTTGATTGACTCATGGCCGTTATCTTCATACCAGGTGGAGAAGACTAGCAAACGTGTATGTGCAAACTTCCTCATTGGCCATGACTTTAAATCTGTTCCATAGTTGGGGAGACCTCCTGCCTTTTACCCTACTCCAAGTGAAAATCGTTCTTCACTGGTTAACCATGGCACAATCCTTTAGATCACAGAATTTGTTAGCATGTTTATTAAATTATCACTGTATGGAACTTAAAAGGACTGTTGCAAATGGCTTGCGAAATTCTAGTGCTGACAGAACTAGCTAAGTTTTGTAGAGGAGATTAAGTGTACACTTCACCTTAGGGCATCGTAGAGATGACTTCTCCATAGAGCCAGAGATCGTATACTTTGTCTTATAGCTGCAGAGCAAGATTTCTCCAACTTAGAGCTCAACACAGATGCTGGGGCTGAAATTTGAATTCGCAACCATTGCAACAGCCATCCTTTGCACTTGTGCATCACTAGAATGGTAAGCAAACGTCAAGGTTTCGTTTTGCTGATATAATTTTCAGTGCCTGCTAGCTGCAACTACAATGCATTTAGGTGAGTGTATTGGTGTTTGTTCGCGCTTTCCCGATACTTTTCTTTAGCTCATTAAGTTATTCAGCAATCTTAGGTGATATTCATGAAAGCACTTTTTATATCATTTCCATGATGTAGTTACCCTGTGCCTTAGTTATCGTACTTTTTTCAATTCCTTGTTCCTTAAAAATTAATTGTATTCTTGATTCAGTGGATAAAACCTTTTTACGTGCTTTATAAATATATCAGATTATTATAGTGACTCTTACTTTCCATTTTAGTTTGTTGGATCCGATCATCAGTATATCTATGTTAGATATACCCATATTTCATGGTTCGAGCCACACCTGGTAATTTAATTAGACAATCTGTTTTCAATTGCGTCACTTTGTTTTCTTTCAATTTACATGTTACTATGGCGAGCTATTTATCACTGTAAATCACCAGCTATAGATTCTGTAGCATCGTGACACACTAAATACTCAACCAACACCTCACACCGTTTACCAAACACCTTCTACATTGCCTGGTTGGAGCTACAGTGACGTAAATGCTTTCAAGTACCAGGGTATCCACCAAACAATATCACATGTTAATCAAAACTCAAGTACAAATTCAAATCAGAATCGTCAGTGAAGTACAATATTTGGAATTGAAAGCATGTTTATTATGAACAGCAGCGTTCAGCCAAAACAGAAGTGACGTCATGGCCAGAGAGTATATTTATCAATACAAACATCAGATATTCAGGAATGCTGGTATGTATACAAACATAGAAAATTCCAGAATATACAACGTTTATAAAAATAAGATATTTCATGGACCTTCCAGAAGTTATAAATACTAAATAACAAATAATTGTTGATGGGTTTGTTTGGACTGGTGACTCACAGCATGCCATGTGGTGATGCTAACCACCAATTACAATGCCTGCACAACAGCTCGTGGTAATACATAGATAAAACAACGCCTGTATGGCGCAGCCATTCTTCTGAGTAGTCGTATTCTAGATTACCTAATCGGGTATACCTTACCATTTTCTTTACAAGTCACCATGTCAGTGGATTGGCAGGTGCACACCTATAGGTTGTCTGTAGTAGATTCTGTGTTCAAGAAAGTTCAGTGAACAATGAGCTTTGTACATTTCTGTCATTCCCATCATACTACTCGAAAGCTAGGTTTTACGCTGATTTTTTTTTGTATTCATTTCCAGAGTATATAACAATGTACATCTCGAGGTTGTAACTGACAGAGAATAAGTTGCAGTTGGTACAACCAACAAGTCGATTGTGGCATACCTCCATCTGAAAGGTGAGATGAAATAAAATTATTCTCACTCACCCTCACACTGGGTTTAGTTTCATGTCACGTGGCTTCCTGGTGCGACGGGGCTACCCTCCAACATGTTGGATGAGAAGAGTATGGTCCAATTTTAGAATTTTCTGGACTGACTGACTTGCTCTAAGAACTGTTATGACGGTTTAATGTGTTTTCAAGGTGTCTTGCTTTTCTAGTTTTTTTGTATGTGATCAGGCAGTGACACATTCCTGAATTACTTTTATTTAGTCAGTATTCTATAGTCCAGTTGGTGTTTTAATGCGACATTTGAACGTAGAAAGACTTGAAAATTTTACATTATTCAGGTCTGGATATTACTGAATTGGTGATTGTGAGTGAATATAGAACAGAGCTATTGTATTTACAAATGAAGTTATATTTTATGCATTAAATGTCTTAGATGTATTATCCACGTTCGTCTCTGCCTAGCCCTGGCAGATGCAAACGCACACACACACACACACACACACACACACACACACACACACACACACACACACACACACACACTATCTGGGATAAGAGCTTGAGATCCAACAATGAGTCACACGCAGTTAGTTTTAAATAAGTGAGAACTCGGTTAGTGAGTTAGACTAATCGTCAGGCCCCTAATTTATTCTCGATCAAACCTCTGTAAATGGGAATGGAGAGACTTCTATAAATGAGAACATTTATCAATTTCACACGTCGGTAATTGGGAGCAGCTGAATTTCCACACTCATATACTGTACTAACTTTCTGGAATGAGCAGAGACACTCAGTTTATCCACACAGTCATCTTATTCTGAATTTTAAATTTATATACATGTATCCATATAACTATAGACTTATAAATTTGGATAAATTAAAGGTTCTATTATTTCAGTGTGTCATGGGAACTGGAATCAGTTTTGTATTTCGTGATGATACAGATCTAGGATAAACAATCGGACTTCTTATGAACAGCAGTCGAACTTTTTATGGAAGTAAATATTCAGATAATATAGTTGACACGTAAAATTGTGTATCTTCAAAAAGTGTGTTTTCCAGTTCATTGATAATGATCGTAGAGAAATATTACATATCGAATCCGGCATCACAAAAACCATGTCACGTTTCAACGAGATTCCATGGCCGATTCCAGTTGCTTTTTGCTTTTCTACTTCTCTCAACGATATAAAAGGCATAAGAGACGAGGAAGTATAAGCGATTTCGGCGCCTTACCACTTACTGCTAACACAAAAATACTTTCGTGGACAAACTGATACATGTTTTTTACTGCGGCAGACGTTGAAAATACCATTTCAGTTGTAAATTTCTTTATTTTCACACGACCTGTTTCGGACTGTTATAAGCCCATCTTCAGGTATCGTAGCCTGGTACACGCTGCGCTCGGGGACCACAGCACAGCTACGATACCTGAAGATGGGCTTATAACCGTCCGAAAACGGTCGTGTGAAAATAAGGAAATTTAAAAGGGGAGGGGGCGCATCCTCCTTTTATCTTTTATCTCCTCCAGAAGTTAATTTGCACCATATTTAAAATTTATAGGCAAAAAGACTTATTTTCAGAATAGAGCTCTTATTAGTAAATATATTCCCCGCAAAATTGTACACGAATAAGATCTGATGCATGCTTTCATTTATACGAATGGTATTTGAGGTATAAGAATTGGAATAAAATTCTGTTAACAGTATATTTTGCAGTTTCTGTTACACAGCAACGTAAAAGGCATACAACTTTGCTTCCTCCATTTTTTCCTCAATATTTGAAGTTTTAAAATGAAACAAATTGGTTACACATGTATCATTCAAAGTATTTTCCATCGCTGGTCACTACATTCTCCCATCTTTTGGGCAGTGTATGAATCCCACGTCGAAAAAATGGTTCATCTCTTGAAGCGATCCACGAATCGATCCAATTTGTGACTTCTTCATGAGATCGGAAGTGTTGGTCAGCCAGGCCATGCGCCATTGATGTATACAGGTGATAGAGGGAGCAATGTCTGTAGAATACGGCGGGTGGGGTACGACTTCCCATTTTAACGTTTCGAAGTACGTGTTGATCTCTTTTGGAACGCGTGTTCGAGCGTTGTCGTGCTGCAACATCACTTTATCCTGCCTATCGCTGTACTGTGGCCGTTTGTCTTCTAATGCTCTGCTCAGAAGCATTAATTGCGTTTGATAACGAGCACCTGTGATAGTTTCACTTGGTTTTAATACCTCATAGTACACGATGCCGAGCTGGTCCCACCACATGCAGAGTATGATCTTAGAGCCGTGAATATTCGGTTTGGCCGTCGACGTGGAAGCATGGCCGGGATATCCGCATGATTTTTCGCGTTTAGGGTTATCGTAATGAACGCATTTTTCGTTCCCGGTCACAATGCGATGCATAAATCCCTTCCGTTTTTGCCTCTGAAGCAGATGTTCACAAACACACCAACGCCGATCAACGTCTTTTATTTTCAGCTCATACGGGACCCAAGTTCATTCTTTCTGAATCATGCCCATAGCTTTGAGACTTTTTGAAATGGCTTGCTGTATCACTCCCACTAATCGTGCCAATTCTTCTTGATTTTGACGCGAGTCTTCCCTCTCAAATGTCTCCAATTCTGCATCTTGGAAAACATTCTCTCTTCCACTACTATGCCATTCTATGGCGTTAAAATCACGATTCTTGAAGTGTTGAAACGACTAACGACACGTTATTTCACTGATAGCGTCCTTATCATACGTACTTGAGAGCAGTCGATAAGAGTCAACCGCTGTTACCTTCATATTGAAACGAAACAGTAACCTCTCCCGCAAATGACGAGAATTCGGCTCATAAACTGACATTTTCAATTAAGAACAACTTTACGATGGAGACACAAATCGACTTACGTTTGAGTGAGGTTATGTTGACCGAGGTCCAAGATTTCTGCCTAACGTCTGCGAGCTGTTTCTTTCGACTGCTACTTACCGTTGTCGCCATCTGTCGGCACCCAACGGCGGAAGCAAAGTTGTGCACCTTGGATTCAAATAAAAAGCGTAATTAAGGGCATGGAAATATTCCGTAGCCTATATATTCTACTTGATGATATTTCTTTTTCGATCAGTACTGTTGAAATCAGGAATAAGTGCCAACAATTAAAACGTCCATTTCCCCTTCCAATTCACTCAGCACTCCCCTACCTCTATTGTCGCTGCCGTTTCAGTTCAGTTGAGTAAATGTTGTGAACTGTCAAAATAGTGGCAGAGAGTTCTGTTCTTGTGAGAGTATTTAGGAAGTGATTCTTCCTAGTCTCATTTCCTTTGTCTGGGCTGAGAAAACAATAATGCTGCTACCTGTTTTATTTGTGATAGATGTATTTCGGAAGGAGAGACATGAATAGTGACGAAGGACTAGATAGTCCAGAAGAACGTCAATTTTCACTGCTCTACTTGTTGCAGAGAGTTAATGACTGTCTCCCAGAAGGAGAGACAATGACTATCAAAACTCTAAAATACAAATTGACTGAACACTTTGGTGGTGGGGTCTTGTTCGCCACAATGCCAAAAATCCCCCAGTTGTATGTTTTCGTGGCAGTGGCCACACCTTTTGAATCAGTGGTACAATGAACGAGCTGTTAATGAAGAATGTGAGAGAAAGACAATAGTAGAAGCAGCTACCATCCGTGAAGATATAACAATGACTCCTTACAATAGTGCCGATTAACCAGATATCAATGACTTGATAGAGAATCCTGAAGTTACGGTTCCTGACACTTTACACGAATTTTTTAAGGGTGTGGTTTTGTCAAGAAAGAAAGATAGTGAACAGTCCCCTTTAAAGAAAATGTACAGCAATATCAAATTTGATTGTGTCAACTACCAGCCTCGTTCATTTATCTCCCCACTGCAACTTCGTCTTCTAGTGTACTTGTTTCGTAAAGTCGGATCAAAAAGCATTGTTGACATTGCCTCGAATGTTTGTTTCTGCTCTTCATATAGCACTGGGGCTGAAACTGAGACTTCTGCCGTTCAGTTCTGGAAACAAAATGTTTCAAATCATTTGTTCTTGTATTTCATTTTCGATAATGCTGACTTCAATATTGCAACAATGACGGGAAAATGTACTTTCCATGCTATGGGTGGAATCAGGTGTGTGACTCCTAGGAGAGCGATAGGAGATTCGAGTATAACGAAGCGTTCTGTCATTCCTAGCTCTACTGAAACAGCAAGTGCAGAAAAATATAGTCTGATAACATTGCGAAGGCAGAATAGAGTTGGAATTGTTGAAATAGTTCTGCAAAATGTCTACTCGGTACAATCATTCACTAATGCAACAGTGCCTACCAATCACTGTTTCACTTGAATGCTGGGAAGGTTTTTACAGCTTTCTATTCTTGCATGAAAAGATTTTATGGAGAAAATCACAACTGGAGAACCTTATACACAATGAAATGTATTAGCGCTTCCATTCAACAACAACACGACCACAGGTTATAGTACCATTTTAACTACTTTCACTTATCCCATTACGGAGGGTAAGAAGACCACACAGCAAACATGTATCGTGGCTATCGTGACGTTTGGTAAACCACTCTACATGAAAGCTCAAGATATAGTTGCAATGGAGGCTAAAGGAAGGAATGAGCCATTCACTAACGTAGTTATTCGATTAGGAGACATTCACTTGATCTACATCTACATGTACATCTACATGGATACTCTGCAAATCACATTTAAGTCAATGGCAGAGGGTTCATTGAACCACCTTCACAATTCTCTATTATTACAATCTCGTATAGCATGCGGAAAGAATGAACACCTATATCTTTCCTTACGAGCCCTGATTTCCCTTATTTTATTGTGGTGATCGTTCCGCCATATGTAGATCGGTATCAACAAAATATTTTCACATTCGGAGGAGAAAGTTGGTGATTCGAATTTCGTGAGAAGATTCCGTCGTAACGAAAAACGCATTTCTTTTAATGATTTCCAGCCCAAATCCGGTATCATTTCTGTTGTGGACTGGCAAGACAGCCAATCCAAAATGACGGGTAGCCGAAAGGCACGCGTTTAAACTCACGCAGGCTGGCGTGAGGTCTGGAACAGGTAAAGGAGTTATACTAGCAAGAAAAGTACGCAGCTGCTGGAATACTTAACTTTAATCCATAATTGGTGAACATCGGTCTGACGGTACATGCATCACAAGATAAATAGCAAATGATAATGGCGCCATGCTAGGTCGTAGCAAATGACGTAGCTGAAGGCTATGCTAACTATCGTCTCGGCAAATGAGAGCGTAATTTGTCAGTGAACCATCGCTAGCAAAGTCGGCTGTACAACTGGGGCGAGTGCTAGGAAGTCTCTCTAGATCTGCCGTGTCGCGGCGCTCGGTCTGCAATCACTGACAGTGGCGACACGCGGGTCCGACATATACCAACGGACCGCGGCCGATTTAAAGGCTACCACCTAGCAAGTGTGGTGTCTGGCGGTGACACCACAATTTCTGTGACTCTCTCTCCCGTATTTCGCGATAATACAAAACGTGCTGCCTTCCTTTGAACTTTTTCGATGTACTCCGCCAGTCCTACCTGCTAGGGATCCCACACCACCCAGCAGTATTCTAAAAGAGGACGGACGAGGGTAGTGTATGTAGTCTCCTTAGTATGTCTGTTTCATTTTCTGAGTGTCCTGCCAATAAAACGCAGCCTTTGGTTTGGCTTCCCCACAACATTTTCTATGTCTTCTTTCCAATTTAAGTTGTTCGTAATTGTAATACCTACGTATGTAGTTGAATTTACAGCTTTTAGATTAGACTGATTTATCGCGAAACCGAAGTTTTACGAGTTCCTTTTAGTACTCATGTGGATGACCTCACACGTTTCGTTATTTAGGGTCAACAGCCACTTTTCGCTCCATTCAGATATTTTTCCTATATCGTTTTGCAGTTTGTTTTGATCTTCTGATGACTTCATTAGTCGATAAACGACAGCGTCATCTGCAAACAACCGAATACGGCTGCTCAGATTGTCTCCCAAATAGTTTATATAGATAAGGAACGGCAAAGGGCCTATAACATTACCTTGGAGAACGCCAGAAATCACTTCTGTTTTACTCGATGACTTTCCGTCAATTACAACGATCTGTGGCCTCTCTGACAGGAAATCACAGATCCAGTCACATAACTGAGACGCTATTCCATAAGCACGCAATTTTACTACGATCCACTTGTGTGGTACAGTGTCAAAAGCCTTCTGGAAATCCAGGAATACGGAATGGATCTGAAGTCCCTTGTCAATAGCACTCAGCACTTCATGTGAATAAAAAGCTAGTTGTGTTTCACATGAACGATGTTTTCTAAACCCATGTTGACTGTGTGTCAATAGACCGTTTCCTTCGAGGTAATTCATAATGTTCGAACACAATATATATTCCTAAATACTGCTGCATACCGACGTTAACAATATGGGCCTGTAACTTAGTGGATTACTCCTACTACCTTTCTTGAAAATTTGTGTGACATGAGCAACTTTCCAGTCCTTGGGTACGGATCTTTCGTCGAGTGAACGGTTGTATATGATTGTTAATTCCTTTTCTAGGATCAATAGCATTCTTAGTGGGAGAGAATGGACTCACTCAGCTTTTGGAGACTGTGTATGCTGCAGCTTTTGTTTCTGGTCTTGCATACAAGATGCCAATTCCGGCTCACTCTGCAGTTATGTGTGTGCTCTTTCCATCATAATACTGGAGAAAATGGCAGTCATGGAGAAGGAAAAGCAACATATCAAAGAACGTATTTCTCTTTTGAGTGTAAACGGTGCATCTTTCGGCGTTTTGCAAAAACTTCAAGTGATTGAAAAGCTGAAAAAAAAGTCAACACAGTGGACGATATTAAGCAAAGATGGAAAACTTCCCAGTTATGGATAAAATACATTCAGTTTGCCATACTGGCATTGCGTTTCATCCAGGCAGAGCGTATTGGGAATTGGGATCTCCATATAGAATGTGTGAGAGCTGCACACTTTCCTTATGCTAAGGCGTCTCATTTGTACCCCCAGGTCATGTAGAAACTGAATGAAACCATGAAACCCGCGGATTTCGATAAGGACAGCTTCTTCACGGTTCGACGCTGTGATAAGTATTGGTGTGGAGTTTGGATTGACATAACGATAGAAAAACGCTTATGAAGAACCTGAAGAGTGTTGGAGGTGTTTCACACGAAAGAGGTTTAACCGATAGTGTGTTTAACCGAAGGATTTCAGGTTCACTAATAGCCCATCACATGTGTGATGGAACAGTCCTACAATTTACATTCGGTTTCGATTGATCAACATGTTGAACTGAGGATTGGGAGTATAGAAATTGTCGAGAGAATTCGCAAAACATTTTAGCTATGGTTGCAACAACACATTCCATTTGTTCATGAGGAGCTATTTTTTTCATTAGAATCTGGATTAGCAGCCTCTCATGAGGTGAACTGTTACAAAACTGTGTCTGTTGGTGACGAAGCTATTCGAACAATAGTTTCTGCATGGCCAAAATTTGTTTCTCTGAAGCTTAAGCGATGCAGGATGGTTAGGACAATGTGTATGTCAACTGTTAGCCTTCAAAAACATGTAACTGAAGTAGATACAACGCTATTATTTTAGAGAAAACTGAGCACATTTCATTCACCTGAAGACTGAAAGGTTTGCTTTACATACTAATTATCGAGTGTACCAATGTCTCTGTTTGATAGTAGTTCGATGAGGATCGATGAGGAAAACAAAAATCAGCTCGCTGTACAATCTTTTCAGTAAAATACCTGAAAGGAATATTGACAATAATCAATCGAAGTTCTTTGTTATAGATGGAGGGTTTCTTATCCACCATGTCGTCCGGCCCGAGAGTGGAACTTTTGGTGACATTTATAAAACCGTAATAGCCTATATTCAGAGACATTATAAAGATGATGCCGCTGTTGTATTTGGTATTGGAACCAGGATTGCGCATGACGATGCAGATGTTGAAATTGCAGCAAAAGCAGTAAATGCCTCAAAATTTCAGCAGGAAATGATAATAGTGGGTGAAGATGTAGAACATCTTGTGCTACTTGCTTCAGACGACACAGACATAATCCTGATGAAGGAAGGTAAAGGTAGCATCAGAAAAAGGTGTTACGGTTCTAAATATGTACGTAACTCCTACTCATTCATGAATGCAAGAATTCGATACTGTTTCGTCATGCAGTATAGGGTTGCGACAGTACTTCAGCCTTGTTTGGGGAAGGGAAACCGGCAAGCTTTCCAACTACTCAACCGGTATCCCCAACTTCGTAATATTCCACGGATATTCAACGGTCCGGCTTCCTCTCCTGATACCATTGCAAAAGCAGGGGAGAAATTTATACTCTCTCTCTACACAAAAGCAGTAGAGAGTCCTGGTGATAAAGTAAATTCCATTCGATTTAAATGTTTTAATATGCTTGTGGGTCGCCAAACAATGCTGTCATGCTCTCTCGTTTGCCACCCACTACTGACGCAGGACGCCTCCACTCTTACCGAGTTTACCCACAAGTCCAGCTATGGCCGGGGAACAACTTGGATGCCAGAACCAGGGGTGGAGGGAATCAAACTCATCCCTCTCCCCGATTCAAAGCAAACGAGCAACTGCTCCAAAGAAAGTACTGCTACTGATTTCATGCGGCTGCACTCAAAGCTGCGGAAGAAAGTGCGAATGTGTCAAGGCTGAACTACATTGCACAACAATGTGCGAAAACTGTCGTGGACAAAGCTGTACTAATGTGCCTCGCAATGATTTGACAGAAGATTTGGATGACGGCGTTATGTAAAAAAATATTTACAAGAATGTATTTATTTGATAGATTTTGTGGCATTTTCACTGTCTACATGCTGTACATATGATTGTAAATATATTACAACAAAAGTAATAGTTGATTAGTTTTACGGTAATTCTTAATTTTCAGGAAAAGTGATTTTCATTCCAATAATTTAAGTTGCATAAATCTAAAGTAGGTGACTATAAAGCACAATTGTTGCTCATAAATAAAAGCCTGTTTTAAAAGAAATTTCACTCCTTTTTACCTTCAAATTTTAGCACTCATAAAGAAATTACCTTGCTTAAGCATGCATTTGATCTTCTCTGAGTACAATTTCACCAGAAATATTTTAGCATATCCATCCTTTTCGCAGGAGGCCTTTGGGACTATGGACGTTTACTATTGTGAGAAAATAAAACTCCTACAGCTGTGCTTATGATTTTATTTATTTTGTTTTGTTGCAACCAGTTTCGGCGCTTCAGTGCGCCATCTTGAAGCTGTGGTTGAAGCGGAAGGGGTTGATATGATCACTATATATACTGCGTCAGTAACCAGTATTACTACCTGGTTGGCAGTTGATGGTTAGAGAGCTGACACCTGTTTTCAGATTATCTACGTATCTAGCTATGCTGACTATTGATGCGGTGTATAGAGGGATCGTATTAACGCTTTCCGCATCAACTACAGCCAGAAGACGGCGCATTGAAGCCCCGAAACTGGTTGCAACAAAATGAAATAAATAAAATCATAAGGATGGCTGTAGGCAGTTTATTCTCTCCCAAAAGAAATATTTTCTGTCGTATAGATAACCTTTGTTAAATGAACCGTTTTTCGTAAAGTTTGAGTAAAGGAAAAGAAGATACATTAAGGGTTGGGGGGGGGGTGGGGGTGGGGAGGGGAAGCTCCCTCAATAGGGGAGGGAACTATTTTGTTTTTTACTTTTAGATACCCTAAGAGTGTTTTCCCAAAGTTTAAAACTTTATAAATTTTTTCCCCCATTTTTCCTAATTTGCCTGGACTACGTCTTTCATGATTCTTTAACCAAGTGTTAGATATGATCAAGTTATGTTACGTGCAAAATGCTACAGACCGGCTTCCTCTTTCATTCCTTTCTCCTAGCCCATATTCACCAACTATTTTTCGTTCTCTTCGTTTCCGTACTATCGAATTCCAGTCCCCCATGACTATTAAATTTTCATCTCCCTTAACTATCTGAATAATTTCTCTTATATCATCTTACATTTCTTCAATCACTTTATTAACTGCGAAGCTAATTGATACATAAACATGTACTACGATGGCGGGTGTGGGCTTCGTGTCAATGTTGGCTACAGTAATGTACTCACTATGCTGTTCATAGTACATTATACGCTTTCCTATATTTTATTCATTATTAAACCTACTCTCGCTTCACAACTATTTGATTTGGTATTTACAACCCTGCATTCACCTGACCAGAAACCCTGTTCCTCCTGCCACCGAACTTTACTACTCCCACTACATCTAATTTTAACCTCCCCATTTCCGCTTTTAAATTTTCTAACCTACCTGCCAGATTAACTGATCTGACATTCCACCCTCCGATCTGTAGAACATCAGTTTTGTTTCTCCTGATAACGAAATGCTCCTGAGTAGCCCCCACACGGACATCCGAATGGGGGACTCTTTTACCTCTGGAATGGCGTCATGGTGTAACTATACAATGTAACTGCATGTCCTCGGGAACAATTTCGGCTATAGTTTCACGTTGCTTTCACCCATTTGCGGTACCAGCTCAAAAAGGCCATTTTGGCTGATGTTTCAAGGCCAGATCAGTCAGTCATCCAGACTGTTGCCCCTGAAACTACTAAAAAGCTGCTTATTCTTCTTCAAATACCACACGTTTGTCTGGGCTCTCTGCAGATACCTCTCCATTGGGTTTGCACCTACGATATGGCTATCTGTATCGCCGAGGCACGGAAGCCTCCCCACCAACATCAAACCCCACAGTTCATTGGGGGGGGGGGGGGGGGGGGAGGGATTAAGGCATTTGCTCTTAAATTGATTGACGGTAGCTTAGTAGTATAAATAAGACACCAAATGAGTCGAAGTTTTTTCTTGTAGTACTTTATTTATTTATTTATTTATTGGGATTTCATTCAGTGCCAGTTTTGGTTAAAGTATTTGCCCATATATGAAATTAGTTCTATGCAAACAAAAGCAAATAGTTACTCTTAGGAAAGTAAGCCCGGGTCATATCTTTGTGTAGAGTTGTTTAAAAAAAGTAACAAAAGTAACAGGAAAGCACATGCTGGATGCTGCCTAAAGTTCTTTATCACAGTGTATATGCTCATATATCGTGTAAAATTGAGTGATTTGGTACCAACTGGTCATTTCAGTGGAAATAGGCAGATGCATACTAAGACCAAAAGCCGCCCTTACCGTCGCAGTAAGTACAAAACTAAATTTTCGATCCAAATCGACAGATAAATAGTACTCACGGCATTGCATTAAAGTATTCTTGCCAGAGTGCCAGCACCCAGCTTCATGTTTGAACTAGGTATGTAACTTTTAGAAAACCATTTGAAGATGAACCTGAAAAGTTTCAAAAACCGGTTCATAGAATGAATAAATAGTTATTTCAAAAAGTGACTTGTTGCAGTTTTGTCTATTTTCATTGAATAAACAGTCGCGGTTTCTAAAACTTGTGTAATGGATAGGCTTAATCTGAAAAAAGTGTTGATAACTGAGAGATACCCAAGTTATTCGGAATTTTTCAACGATCCTGGAAGATGGTTTCGATTGATGGTTTTGTAACAATTTGAAGAAGAGCAGAAAGCGTTGAGACACTATAAAATAGATGACGATGATGTCAGCAAGTTTCAGAACATAGTTAAGATTAACCACAGTTTGAGTGAAACGTTATTAACCAGAGAACTGAACGTAACACAGTACAAACAGAGAAATAGTCGAACTACTGTACGAACAGAACTGTGTGTACGTATGGATGAGTCAGGTACTACGTATGTGTGTGTATGTGTGTCTACGCGTGTGCAAACATGGTTACGTGCTCCTGTTTCCAGGAGCCCCTTACTTACAGGTGACAGAGTGCTCAAACAAGCCGGTTTACTTGCGAGTGGCGAGTAAATTGCCTCGTGGAGAGGAGTGGAGTGGCGGCAGCCGTCAAGCCGTCCGCCAGCACGCTGTGTTCCGCGTTTAGCGCGACTCGCCGGCAGATACGTGTGCGTGGCTTCGGCGCGCTTCGCCGACCGGCCGGTGGAGAAACCCGCAGGGCAAATATTTGCGCATCCCGCAGGCGCGCGCGCGACGCCAGGCGGCGCCGGGCTCACGCGTCTCGGCGCTGCCCGGCGCGGCGTCAGATTTACGAGAGCCGCCGCGACGTGTAACGAGGCAAACGCGCCGCACGTCGCGGTCTGTACGTGACCCTGGCAGCCGTCCAGCGCTTGTCGCTTTCGCTGCCAGGTGTGCGCTCTGACACAGGCTGTCTATTGGTCGAACTAATTAATGGGTGTGCAGGGAAACTGGAAAACACGGATGACTCATCGAGTACTAGGAAAGTGGTACAGTCAGATGTTCGGACTGCTTCACTCGATTTTCCGCATGAAGAGTTTTTTTTATTTTTTTATTCTTTTATTTTTAATTTTCATCTTGTCATCAGTCTTCTGACTGGTTTTTTGACGCTGCCCGCCACGAATTCCTTTACTGTGCCTACCTCTTCATCTCAGAGTAACGCTAGCAGCCTACGTTCTCAATTATTTTCTGGATGTATTCCAGTCTCTGTCTTCCTCTACGGTTTCTGCCCTTTGCAGCTCCATCGAGTACCATGGAAATCCTTCCCTGGTGTCTTAATAGACGTCCTATCATCCTGACCCTGTGTTTCCCACATATTCCTTTCCTCTCCGATTCTGCGCAGAACCTCCTCATTCCTTACCTTATCAATCCATCTAATTTTCAGTTTTCGTTTCTAACTTCTTCTTCATGTGCCGTCTCCTCTAAGAAGGTTGGCTGTCATCATGGCAATTTCTGATCTTGATTTGGCTGATCTAAGGAGATCTGACGTTGAACAGTTGTACCAATTTTTTAAATTGTCAATCCAGGATGTCCGTCTTCTACCCCTCGTTCTCTTCCCACAAATTTTCCCTTCTAGTATTATTTGCAATATTTTGTAATTTACTCCCCTAATAACATGGCCTAAATATTGTAGCTTCCTTACTTTAATAATTTTAATTAATTCTTTTTCCTTTCCCATTCTTCTTAGGACATCTTGATTAGTAATCCTCGACACCCAACTAACTCTAAGTATTCTTCTATATGCCCACATTTCAAAAGCTTCTAAACTGTTCATGTCCTTCTTTTTCAATGTCCACGCTTCCATTCCGTATAATAATTTTGAGAATACATAGCATCTTAGCAACCTCATTTTTGTGTTTAAACAAATGTCTCTCGAACAGAATGCATTTTTCATCTTATTAAAGATACTTCTGGCCTGTCCTATTCTCGATTTAATTTCTTCTGAGCTTTCAATCTCCTCATTTACAATTGTTCCGAGATATTTAAATTTACGTACTTGATCGACTCTTTCCCTATTGATTGTAAGATTTTCTTGTTGGTGTGTTTTAGATATCACCATGAACTTAGTCTTGCTTACGTTAAGAGTCAAGCCAAATTCTTCACTTTTTTCTGCGACTTTGTCAAGAAGTAATTGTAGATCTTTGAGGTTTCCAGCTAGTAGTGCAGTGTCATCAGCAAACCTAACATTGTTAATGTTTAGCCCATTCACTTTAATGCCAGCTATTTCATCTGATAGAGCTGCCTGGATTATGTCTTCTGAATACATATTAAACAATAAGGGTGAGAGAACGCAGACCTTGTCTCACACCCCTCTTTATTTCTATATCATTCGATAACTCATTTTCTACCTTCACGGTTGCGGTTTGATTGTAGTAGAGGTTATATATAATGCGGATGTCTTTCTTATCAAGTGTTTTCTTTTCTAACAATTCTATGAGATGATCATGACGAACTTTGTCAAATGCTTTATTATAATCCAGGAAGCGCACATATAGTGGCTGGTTAACCTCCATACATCGTTGCGCTAATATGTTAAAAGCAAACAATGCTTCTCTTGTACCGAGGGAACTTCTAAAACCGAATTGTGTTTCACTTATACCTTCTTCTACTTTTTTGTATATTCGTTGGTGTATAACTTTTAGAAATATCTTTAAGGTGTGACTCGTTTCTAACATCACATCTCAAATGCTTCGATCCTCATCTCTTCTGGTTTTCCCACAGGTTAGGGATAAAGAAAACCGTTAGGTTAAAGCCAGTATCTGTAATTTGGTTTTGGATAATCGGTATTTTCCTATATTTGTTTGGCATCACGTATAACGGGTCTCTCTTATTATTTACTAATAACCCTGTAAAAATATCAAATCAAATGTGTCTGAAATTTTATGGGACTTGGGTCATCAGTCCCTAAGCTTACACACTACCTAACATAAATTATCCTAAGGACAAACACACACACCCATTCCCGAGGGAGGACTCGAACCTCCGTCGGGACCATCCGCACGTAAAAATATCAATTAGCCACAGTAACAGTAGAAAAACCTTTCGGTTTGAAGTTAACTTTTAAGAAAAACGAGAATTTTTATTCGTAAAATTTCCATTGTTCCACATATTGTGTTATAATAGAAAATGGGGTAACTGCTCAGCGCTGATAACAAAGACAACAGCAACGAGCAATAAACTCTTGGCATTAGAACTGGTAAAGCATTACTGAGACAATACTGTAACTTTACCGTGTGGCGTGGCCTGTTAGAAGATACACGTTTACATTCAGTGTGCAAGACTTACATATCTGGTCTATATGATAGTTTCTCGCTGTCGACGTCGGACATCAGTAGTATTACAGAATGGCACCATCCCTAATCTGGAAGTGTTTTACGCAGTGCAGCATCAGTGAAGTAGAATGCTCCAATTGCTTCAAAAGGTTAAAAATGGGAGTACCTATAAAAAACTTCAGACATCAAATGAGGATAAAATTGAAAACTTAGCAATTCATTCATAGTTTACGATAAAAATAGAGTGTTGCTGATCTGCTGCCTGTGTCCACATAGTACGCCTTTGCCAGCCGGATTGGCCGAGCGGTTCTAGGCACTAAAGTATGGAACTGCGTGACCGCTACGGTCGCAGGTTCGAATCCTGCTTCGGGCATGCATGTGAGTGATGTCCTTGGGTTAGTTGGGTTTAAGTAGTTCTAAGTTCTAGGCCCCCCCCCCCCCCCATGAACCATGGACCTTGCCGTTGGTGGGGAGGCTTGCGTGCCTCAGCGATACAGATAGCCGTACCGTAGGTGCAACCACAACGGAGGGGTATCTGTTGAGAGGCCAGACAAACGTGTGGTTCCTGAAGAGGGGCAGTAGCCTTTTCGGTAGTTGCAAGGGCAACAGTCTGGATGATTGACTGATCTGGCCTTGTAACAATAACCAAAACGGCCTTGCTGTGCTGGTACTGCGAACGGCTGAAAGCAAGGGGAAACTACAGCCGTAATTTTTCCCGAGGGCATGCAGCTTTACTGTATGATTACATGATGATGGCGTCCTCTTGGGTAAAATATTCCGGGGTAAAATAGTCCCCCATTCGGATCTCCGGGCGGGGACTACTCAAGAGGATGTCGTTATCAGGACAAGGAAAACTGGCGTTCTACGGATCGGAGCGTGGAATGTCAGATCCCTTAATCGGGCAGGTAGGTTAGAAAATTTAAAAAGGGAAATGGATAGGTTGAAGTTAGATATAGTGGGAATTAGTGAAGTTCGGTGGCAGGAGGAACAAGACTTCTGGTCAGGTGACTACAGGGTTATAAACACAAAATCAAATAGGGGTAATGCAGGAGTAGGTTTGATAATGAATAGGAAAATAGGAGTGCCGGTAAGCTACTACAAACAGCATAGTGAACGCATTATTGCGGCCAAGATAGATACGAAGCCCACACCTACTACAGTAGTACAAGTTTATATGCCAACTAGCTCTGCAGATGACGAAGAAATTGAAGAAATGTATGATGAAATAAAAGAAATTATTCAGATTGTGAAGGGAGACGAAAATTTAATAGTCATGGGTGACTGGAATTCAAGTGTTGGAAAAGGAGAGAAGGAAACATAATTGGTGAATATGGATTGGGGCTAAGAAATGAAAGAGGAAGCCGCCTGGTAGAATTTTGCACAGAGCACAACTTAATCATAACTAACATTTGGTTTAAGAATCATGAAAGAAGGTTGTATATATGGAAGAACCCTGGAGATACTAAAAGGTATCAGATAGATTATATAATGGTAAGACCGAGATTTAGGAACCAGGTTTTAAATTGTAAGACATTTCCAGGGGCAGATGTGGACTCTGACCACAATCTATTGGTTATGACCTGTAGATTAAAACTGAAGAAACTGCAAATAGGTGGGAATTTAAGGAGATGGGACCTGGATAAACTAAAAGAACCAGAGGTTGTACAGAGATTCAGGGAGAGCATAAGGGAGCAATTCACAGGAATGGGGGAAATAAATACAGTAGAAGAAGAATGGGTAGCTTTGAGGGATTAATTAGTGAAGGCAGCAGAGGATCAAGTAGGTAAAAAGACGAGGGCTAGTGGAAATCCTTGGGTAACAGAAGAAATATTGAATTTAATTGATGATAGGAGAAAATAAAAAAATGCAGTAAATGAAGTAGGCAAAAAGGAATACAAACGTCTCAAAAATGAGATCGACAGGAAGTGCAAAATGGCTAAGCAGGGATGGCTAGAGGACAAATGTAAGGATGTAGAGGCCTATCTCACTAGGGGTAAGATAGATACTGCGTACAGGAAAATTAAAGAGCCCTTTGGAGATAAGAGAACGACTTGTATGAATATCAAGAGCTCAGATGGAATCCCAGTTCTAAGCAAAGAAGGGAAAACAGAAAGGTGGAAGGAGTATATAGAGGGTCTATACAATGGCGATGTACTTGAGGACAATATTACGGAAATGGAAGAGGATGTAGATGAATATGAAATGGGAGATATGATACTGCGTGAAGAGTTTGACAGAGCACTGAAAGACCTGAGTCGAAACAAGGCCCCCGGAGTAGACAATATTCCATTGGAACTACTGACGGCCTTGGGAGAGCCAGTCCTGACAAATCTCTACCATCTGGTGAGCAAGATGTATGAAACAGGCGAAATACCCTAAGACTTCAAGAAGAATATAATAATTCCAATCCCAAAGAAAGCAGGTGTTGACAGATGTGAAAATTACCGAACTACCAGTTTAATAAGTCACAGCTGCAAAATACTAACACGAATTCTTTACAGACGAATTGAAAAACTAGTAGAAGCCAACCTCGGGGAAGATCAGTTTGGATTCCGTAGAAACACTGGAACACGTCAGGCAATACTGACCTTACGACTTGTCTTAGAAGAAAGATTAAGGAAAGGCAAACCTACGTTTCTAGCATTTGTAGACTTAGAGAAAACTTTTGACAATGTTGACTGGAATACTCTCTTTCAAATTCTAAAGGTGGCAGGGGTGAAATACAGGGAGCGAAAGGCTATTTACAATTTGTACAGAAACCAGATGGCAGTTATAAGAGTCGAGGGACATGAAAGGGAAGCAGTGGTTGGGAAGGGAGTGCGACAGGGTTGTAGGCTCTCCCCGATGTTGTTCAATCTGTATATTGAGCAAGCAGTAAAGGAAACAAAAGAAAAATTCGGAGTAGGTATTAAAATTCATGGAGAAGAAATAAAAACTTTGAGGTTCGCCGATGACATTGTAATTCTGTCAGAGACAGCAAAGGACTTGGAAGAGCAGTTGAATGGAATGGACAGTGTCTTGAAAGGAGGATATAAGATGAACATCAGCAAAGGCAAAACGAGAATAATGGAATGTAGTCGTATTAAGTCGGGTGATGCTAAGGAAATTAGATTAGGAAATGAGACACGTAAAGTAGTAAAGGAGTTTTGCTATTTGGGGAGCAAAATAACTGATGATGGTCGAAGTAGAGAGGATATAAAATGTAGGCTGGCAATGGCAAGGAAAGCGTTTCTGAAGAACAGAAATTTGTTAACATACAGTATAGATTTAAGTGTCAGGAAGTCATTTCTGAAAGTATTCGTATGGAGTGTCGCCATGTATGGAAGTGAAACATGGACAATAAATAGGTTGGACAAGAAGAGAATAGAAGCTTTCGAAATGTGGTGCTACAGAAGAATGCTGAAGATTAGATGGGTAGATCACGTAACTAATGAGGAAGTATTGAATAGGATTGGGGAGAAGAGAAGTTTGTGGCACAACTTGTCCAGAAGAAGGGATCGGTTGGTAGGACATGTTCTGAGGCATCAAGGGATCACCAAATTAGTACTTGAGGGCAGCGTGGAGGGTAAAAATCGTAGAGGGATACCAAGAGATGAATACACTAAGCATATTCAGAAGGATGTAGGTTGCAGTAGGTACTGGGAGATGAAAAAGCTTGCACAGGATAGAGTAGCATGGAGAGCTGCATCAAACCAGTCTCAGGACCGAAGACCACAACAACAACAAGTTCTAGGGGACTGATAACCACAGAAGTTAAGTCCTATGGTGCTCAGAGCCATTTAAACCATTTTTACTAAGCCTTTATCTGCTTGTAGCCCCTGAAAAAATACAAATTAACACGAAAAAACAGAGTTCTTCAACCTCAGTTTTCACGTCTTAGCACTGACTATTCGTAATGCTCAAACAGTGTTACGTTCCTCGACTTCGACATGATTTATGAGCAAAGTTTCAAAAAATTTGAATCAACAGGGGAATACTTGTGATTGTTCTTTGTGTTATTCAACCACTTATCACTTTTCAAGAAAATAAGAAAATTGTGAACGGGTTAAGTTTTGTTTTATTTGCCTATCTAATTTATTAATTACATTCTGTGTATCTTGAAACTAAGAGAAAATTATTCAATGTTTGTTCGAGTTGTACCTCTATTTATAGGAAACACAATGACAAAAATAACGAAAATCTGTCACTTTTGAAATTGGTTATTTTAAACGGTTTTTAAAGTCAAGTTAAACTGGATTTGAAGAAACTAATGTAGCCCTAAAACAGGTTGGTTCGGTGACAACCACAATCAGTAATAGGAATGCCGTCTGGCTAGGGCCTTCCGTCAGGTAGACCGTTCGCCTGGTGCAAGTCTGTCGAATTGCCACCACTTCGGCGACTTGCGTTTCGATGGGGATGAAATGATGATGATAAGGGCAACATAACACCCAGTCCCTGAGCGGAGAAAATCTCCGAACCATCCTGGAATCGAACCCGGGCCATTAGGTATGACATTCCGTCGCACTAACCACTCAGCTACCAGGGACGGACACAATCAGTAATGATGGGCAGCGTAGCCCACTGACCCAATCAGGGACGGCGGTCATCGCTGAAACAAGTGCTTTTCAGTTACACCGGAATTTCTCGTCTCCAGTTTAGCCTGACTGTTACAACCACTCAACTTAACCGGTTTCTGAAATAACAGATTTCCGGTTTCTTATTGCTGTTACTTGCTGTAATAAACACAGACTTTGAACAAAGACTGAAAACTTCTAGTGAAGGTGAAGAAGTAGGAGATGACGATGGATGAGGAGTTAAGGCTGCGGTAAAAATTGGCCCCATTGCCTCCAGGGAAGATTGCATAGGTTGCGAAGGTGAAGAAGAGGGGTGTGGTGACATCTAAGGCGAAAGGTCCCAAGATTGAGGGTTTTATGCATGGCCACTTTTGGATGATACCTTTATGCATGGCCACTTTTGGATGGTACCAATATTTCAGCCTGAAGCAACTACATAACTAAGTGTTCAGTTATTATTCCGATTTAATAGCATGTCAGTAAAATTATAGGTATATCAATAAAATTTATTTACTCTTCCCAGAGACACTGTGGATGATTTCTTCTTGTATGACATCACAATTTTGTTATGCCTCCTCGCATTGTTAACCTTTTAAAGGAAATATAGCATTGTACTTCACTGGTAAGGCACTTCGTAATATTCTTCCAAACTAGGAACGGAACAATTCTGCAAATCAGCTGACGACATCGAGAAACTATCATATAGGCCAAGTGGGGGCAATTCATGCACAGAGCATGTCACGCGTTTCGTCATACAGGCCTCTCCACACGGCCACAGCTACATGTTAATGTCTTTGTAGTGCTGTAGCGATTCTTATGTCATGTGTCTGTTTGCTGGTTTCAAACCGTAAGCGTTGATATTAAAAAGAACTGTTCCGTTCATCCAGTTTCTATAAGAATCCAATATTTAAAAGCAATGGCAATTTAGCGAATAAACATCACTAGTTAATATATATATATATATATATATATATATATATATATATATAAACTAGTGATGTATATATATATATATCGCTGCTGCTACGGCAAATTGATATGCCGGTCTTTTACCCCGTTATTATTAAAAAATGAAAAACCTGTTATAACCGAGACAAAAAAGTACCGAAAAATATCGATCATTCAGAACTAAATTACAGGTAATGGCTTTAACAGGTCTTTTTTTCTGATCACTAGGCTATACGCACTGCAAGAAGAAAGAAGTGACTTCTTCAGTTTAATACGCATTATAGAAATGGGCCTTCCGCGGAAGGCCGGAACACATTATCTTATAATGAGCAGTAAATACCAAACGAGGAGAATGAGGCTGCAAACAGGTGGCTGGGAGTATTATTTTCTCAGTTAAGGAGCAAAAACATTTGACTGAATGAAGATGGTATCTGTTCTTTCGGACATTTCACCATCGGTGACCATGCAGCGCTCTAGAATGAAATTATAATTAAATCAAGACCCCACGCTGCCGACAGGCGTTGATATACATCAACGGGGACAGTTGAAAATGTGTGCCCCGACGGGGTCTCGTACCCGAAATCTCCTGCTTACTTGGCAGACGCTCTATCCATATGAGCCATCGAGAGCACAGAGGGTAGTGCGACTGCAGGGACTTATCCCTTGCACGCTCCCGGTGAGACCAACATTCCCAACTTAATGTCCACACACTACATTCGTAGTGCCCCTGCCCATTACACTCATTACTCGCGGCAGACAATCTTACCGAGTCCCGTAAGAGTTCAGGCAATCCGTGTGCATCCGCACAGAAGAAACGTGCAAAGCATAAGTCCCTGCAGTCGCACTATCCTCTGTGCCCTCGGTGACTCAGATGGATAGAGCGTCTGCCATGTAAGCAGGAAATCCCGGGTTTGAGTCCAGGTCGGGGCACACATTTTCAACTTTCCCCGTTGATGTATATCAACGCCTGTCAGCATCGTAGGGTCTTTATTTAATTATCATTTCACAGCTGACTGATTTGGTCAGATATGTTCAACTTCTTCGCCGTGGGCTAATAATTAGATGGAACCTGAGTAACAGATCGATCAGGGACATTTCAGCCCTTCTAAAACAGTTACCGGAGTTGATTGTTGGTGATGTGATTTTGAAGTGGAAACACGAAGGAACAATCAAAATTAAATCCAGATCAGGCAGGCCGCATGTACTGACAGCAAGGATCGTGGAGCATTGCAAAATGTGTCGTAAAAAATTACATGATATCAGCCGAAGGAGTCCGTCTTGAGCTCCACAGTGGTACCAGTAGACTACCTAGACTACCTATCACAATGACTGTGAGTAGGGAATTAAAAAGAATGGAAGGAATGGTTCCAATGGCGGAGCAGCTCTTCATAAACAACATTTTTCTCTGGTCAGTGCTCGGCCTTGACTGACGCGGTGTAAAGAGCGGCACCTGTGGGCAGTGGACGGTTGGAAACTAACGATTTCCGTTGAATAGCCACGGTACGCACTGCGTTAACCCAGTGGAACGGTTCTGGTTTGACTTATGCTTGGAGAACGTTCCGTTACCATCATTTATAGTGCCAACAATGAAGTAAGGACTAGGTTGGTGTCCGTGTGTTGTTCGTCGTTGTGCTTTGGTTCTCTTATTGTGCTTAAGACAACAACAAATGTGGAACGAAATGAACCCATTTTACAGGGTTATGTTCTCCATACTGTAAAGGAACAATTCGGAGTAGATGATTGTTTGCATCAGCATGACAATGCACACCGTCATGAAGCACAGAGGCAAGACGATGGTTTGTGACAATAACATTTATGAAATGGAATTGCCTGCTCAGAGTCCTAACAGAAACGCAACGGAACACCTTTGGATGAGTCATAACGCCGATTTCATTCCAGACTCCAGCACCCACTTCTTCTGGTTTAGCACTGGGCAAATAATGGCCTGCCATTACTCTACAGACGTTCGGGCACGTAATTGAAACCGTACCTAATAGAGTTCCAGCCAGTTTAAAGGTGAACGGGGAAAGGCACACTGCATGTTGAAGTCCACTATCAGATGACTGAATGCTAATGAGGGTTGCACTCTTGGTAGGCCACCAGACTTAGTTCGATATTCTGGCTAGGAGTAGACGCTCAGTGCACCCCAGTCATGATTCAAAGTGTTTACATGCGGTTTCAAGTAAACAGCGTTGTTCCGATATGCAGAGTGCGACGAACTGGCGCCTACACAATGTGCTATACTGGCACGTGGAGATTTGTGAATGGGATGTTACTTTGGAAGTATACGGAAAGCGATATGTTCCAGCGAAATGTTGGCGACGAACACCATGTGCAATACTGATGAAGGAAACGAGTACGGGAATGGAGAAACACTCTTGTACAATGGCAGGGATTGCCACGCATAAACTATAGATTGGTACTCACGTGGGCCCATGGCGTCGTATATGCCAGGTAAGGACATCATATATTACGCTATGAGACCAAGACGCTCCTGTGCTCGATTATACATGTTTCTTACAATTTCGGCTTGTTTGAGATTTCAGTCTTTCTCGGCGTATTCCACTGATGAATTCTTCTCGGGTTATCAGCCGAGTGGTGGCGTCGTATTGTCGCTACGTTTCAATGAGTTTCGTACCCATCATATTTTGGCGAAGTGTCAGGATGCTGTGTTCTGCATATCTATATAGCTGCTTGGCCGTCATCCGGCTGCTTGGCCGACCTACAGTAGCAGACGACGGCCGAGCAGCTATACAGATATACAGAACACAGCATCCCGACACTTCGCAAGAAGATGATGGGTACGAAAGTCATTGAAACGTTGTGACAAGACGACGCCACCACTCGGCTGATAAACCGAGAATTCATCAATTTCGGCGTGATTGCCATCGTCAGGTTACATCACGCGGTCTTGAAGTCCATATGATATCGCTGTTCTAGTTGCTGTCAGTATTGTATAGGTTTATTCCTTTGATGTTGTATAGTTAAAGCAGATGTTAAACCGTTGCTGGAGCAGACATTTCTGAAGTTTTCCAATAATGAAAGTTTAATTTATGATAATGTTACTTGAAAGCTCTACTGAGAGTTGCGTCAGCTGTCAGATTGAGCAGTCAGGTAACATCATCACGAAATAAGCTTTTTATAATTGGAAATCTTCAGGAATAACTGCTACAGCTGGGTTAACACATACTTTAGCTCTTCCAATATCAAAGAAACAAACTTATACGGCAGTGACAGCAACTAGGGTGTCCTATTTACCTTGACCACCCATGTTCTTTATCCATCAGGAGGACATCAATCAACATGATTGCCTTCGTTGTACCTTTGTCTTTTGCAAAGATATGAACAGCGGTCTGACTTTTTTAAAAGGCACTCTGTATTTTTTAATTGGGTAATTCATTTCCTCTCCTAAAGACCTACTCAAAAATGTATCACAGTGTACCAGTCACTGAAATATAGCCTTATTAATTACATAAAACAACACTGACTTTGAGCCAAGGATCACAAACTCGTCCACTTGCTGGAGTTGTCAGAAAACAAATTAAAACCAAGTAAAAACATTACAGAACATTGACTTTGACTCTCGTGTACCATTTCCCAGGAGTAGAACCTTCAAAGGTGCTCAGAGGGGTGACCCTGGACGCCGATACACTGGTACACACGTTGTATGAAAGCATTATTTACTGTTTCCCGTGTTGCCTGTGAAGAGAATTACAAGCAAGCACGATATGTTCTTGCATGTCCTCTTGAGTTGTCGGAATATCTTGATAGACAGCGTCTTTAATGCATCCCCAAAGAAAGACGTCCAGAGAATTTAAATCAGGAGACATAGCAGGCAAGTAACTGCTCCTCGTTCCAGTCCATCTGGCAGAATACCTTCAGTTCAGAACACGACGTGTACGCAAGGCATTATGTGGTGGACACCCATCGTGCTGATACCACATAAGCATTCTGGTTCGGAGAGGCACTTCATCCAGAAGAGGAAGAAGAATTCGTCTGAGGAAGTTGGAATATGCTGCACCGTTTAGACTACCATTGATGAAATAAGGGCCAATAATTGTAGTACCAGACATCCCACACCAGATGTTAACTCTCCATTGACGCTGGTGTTCCACGCTGTCTAAGCCATCGTGGGTTGTCGCTGGACCAATAACGCATGTTCCTTGTATTTACCTGTCCTGTGTTTGAGAAGGAACATTCATCGGTAAATAGAACAATGGAGGAGAAGTTTGGGTTGGCATGGGTTTGCTGCTGTGCCCACTGACAGAACGGTACACGATTCTGGAAATCATTCCCATGCAGTTCTTGATGTAGATGTATATGGTAAGGATGGAACCAGTGACGTGTAAGAATACGATGTACACTGGTTTTAGGAATGCCGATCTCGTGTTCAAGCTGTTGTGTGCTCACATGTGGATTCGTAGCAACGGAAGCGAGAACAGTAACTTCGGCAGCTTCGGCTGTGCGAGTCCTACGACGAATGCGTAGTCGTGGGTTGAAACTTCCCGTTTCCTGAAGCTTCGCAACAAGACGAGAAAACATCCGTCGGGAATGTGGGTCCTTGTCAGGATATCGCTCTCTGTACAGTTCAGCTGCCTGCGTAGCATTTCGCCTGCTTTGAGCAATAACAATAAAAGAAACGTTACGTCGACGCAGTTTGTAAGAAGGACAACCTTTACTGTATGCTTACTCTACACAACAGTATTTAAAAGGACTAAATTACAGTACTAAATGTACCCGTACATAAGAAACCAGTATTCCAATTACTGTTCTGGTAACTTACATTCCCCATAGATGAATAGCTTTTCTACCTTCTCTTCGTTGGTGTACACTCTACTAACACAAATCTTCAACTGACGGTAGTTGACGAAATGACGGACGTGCATTCTACTTAGGTTTACATTTGTCCTCTGCCAACGTCAACACAGGTATGTGTTCCATTACCCCCGAGTACCTGCACATATTGCTGGGAGCCTCAACGTCAATGCTGTGTTATGCAATTAATAACGTTGTGTTTCAGTGAATGGTATATTGTGATACATTTTTGAATAGGTCTCTAGGAGAGGAAATGAATTACCGTATCAAAAATACAGGATTTCATTTAAAAAAAGACATAGCACTGTTCATATCTTCGTAAGAAACAAAGCTACAACGAAATTAATATTGCTGATTGATGTCTCCCTGATGGCTAAAGAACATTTGCTTGAAAAATTTTGTAATTTGCGTATTGTGGACAAACAGTTATTTAGGGTGGTCAAGATAAATTGGACACCATGTATATATATATATATATATATATATATATATATACTACTGGCCATTAAAGTTGCTACGCCACGAAGATGACGTGCTACAGACACGAAAATTAACCGACAGGAAGAAGATGCTGTGATATGCAAATGATCAGCTTTTCAGAGCATTCACACAAGGTTGGCGCCGGTGGCGACACAACTTGTTGACATGTGGAAATTTTCCAACCGATTTCTCATACACAAACAGCAGCTGACAGGTGTTGCCTGGTGAAACGTTGTTGTGATGCCTCATGCTGGGGTGAGAAATGCGTACCATCACGTTTCCGACTTTGATAAAGGTCGGATTGTAGCCTATCGCGATTTCGGTTTATCTTATGGCGACATTGCTGCTGCCGTTGGTCGAGATCCAATGAGTGTTAGCAAAATATGGAATCGGAGGGTTCAGGAGGGAAATACGGAACGCCATGCTGGATCCCAACGGCCTCGTATCACTAGCAGTCGAGATGACTGGAATCTTATCCGCATGGCTGTAACGGATCGTGCAGCCACGTCTCGATCCCTGAGTCAACAGATGGGGACGTTTGCAAGACAACAACCATCTGCAAGAACAGTTCGACGACGTTTGCAGCAGCATCGACTATCAGCTCGGAGACCATGGCTGCGGTTACCCTTGACGCTGCATCACAGACAGGAGTGCCTGTGATGGTGTACTCAACGACGAACCTGGGTGCACGAACGGCAAAACGTCATTTTTTCGGATGAATCCAGGTTCTGTTTACAGCATCATGATGGTCGCATCCGTGTTTGACGACATCGCGGTGAACGCACATTGGAAGCGTGTATTCGTCATCGCCTTACTAGCGTATCACCCGGCGTGATGGTATGGGGTGCCATAGGTTACACGCCTCGGTCACCTCTTGTTCGCAATGACGGCACTTTGAACAGTGGACGTTACATTTCAGATGTGTTACGACCCGTGGCTCTACCCTTCATTCAGTCCCTGCGAAACCATACATTTCAGCAGGATAATGCATGACCGCATGTTTCAGGGCCTGTACGGGTCTTTCTGGATACAGAAAATGTTCGACTGCTGCCCTGGCCAGCACATTCTTCACATCTCTCACAAATTGAAAACGTCTGGTCTATGGTGACAGAGCAACTGGCTCGTCAGAATACGCCAGTCACTATACTTGACGAAATGTGGTATCGTGTTGAAGCTGCGTGGGCAGCTGTACCTGTACACGCCATCGAAGCTCTGTTTGACTATTCCCAGGCCTATCAAGGCCGTTATTACGGCCAGAGGTGGTTGTTCTGCGTACTGCTATCTCAGGATCTATGCACCCAAATTCCGTGAAAATGTAATCACATGTCAGTTCTAGCGTTTATCATCTGCATTTCTTCTTGGTGTAGCAATTTTAGTCTTGGCCTCAAGGCATAATATACATTGCTCTTATGATTCATACTCAGGCAGCCAGTTGGGAGAAGCGATGTTTTTATAGAGATACGCAAAATGACACAGGACTGAATGAGACTTTCATCTGAGGCTGAAGGAGACGATTGTGAGCCGAGCGGTGACGATCAGCTGACACGTGTCGTCAGAGAGTAACAGCCACACGGCAGAGAGCTGCGACCCACTTCAGCCGAGTGCAGGTATGCTGTTTGCTTACTGGGTCAGAGCTGGACGAGGGGCACGGGTGGCAGACGTCACAGCAGCATCAGTCCCCACCCAAGGCGAGCAACGTAATGCGCTTCTCTAGTTTTGACCTAGTTCAAACTAACCTGAGAGCTCTGAGGTTTCTTATTCGCTTCTAGAGTTAACTATTTATGACGTTATATGAAATATATATTACCTCTTTTATATCTGAGTCAAAATTTCCTGCCAAACACGCTCCATATCTTCAATAATGACGTTGATTTAGCAATAAATACAGGTCTTGCGTCCACGCCAGGAGGTGATACGGAACGACGGAGTGAATATTGTAAGCGCAGGGCAATTTCCGTATCAATATGATGAATGTACGAAAGTTACAATATCAATGTTATTTCCTTTGGTAACGAGGAAATACTACAATGTTCAGGTTGGAATAATATAAGATGCACACTTCATCCATCACTGTTTTCGAATTACTGAAATTACTAGCTGTTATAATAGTCTTTTGATTATAAATTCTATAAATGTATCCGCGACCATGAAACTTGATGATGGTGTTAATGCATCTCTGTTGCCATGTAAACACGTCGATCAAATCACAGTGATGTAAGAAACACACAGCAGGCTTTCTGTCTTATAATTATAACCCCAAAAATAACGTTACCTTATTAATTTTTAGTTGTCTGTAAGCACAGACTACGTGTATGCAATCACGGTACACACTGTTATCCTCGAGCCATAGTAATGTACCTCGCAACTAGACCAGCCAAACCATAATGACGCAGCTTGTTGATAAATTGTTGTATCGGTGAGGTATTTGGCTTTCAGCGTTTGGAGGCGGACAGCGTTACAACAATCCATTTTGACTTTTAGAAAGTATTTGGTTAGAATGTACCATCGTATGATATAGTCCTTAGCTAGCACAGCACTTCCATTGTGGTGAAAAATGTCTGAACGAGGAAGAAAAAAGAGCCAGACCACCTATCTGTGGAGAGCCTGGAAGTGCCACAGTTTAACTATGGTCACAGAACTCGAAACCGGTAGGTGTAACAATGGACATAACGACAACTGCGTCTCATCCATTTCATAAAATACTGCACAGCTGTTTGCAACTACCTTAAAACACCAGTTCATCTGGCTTATCATAGACTCGGCGATACCGAAATAAGTGGAAAACTGCCGTGGATTAATTTGCAGTACCTTTCATGCCATTCTGTACACGGCAAAGGCTGCCATCTCTGTGTTCCACGAATGTTTATACCCATTCATAAATACCGCGGAACCGAAGCGGCAGAGGACATGTTACGTCTACTTCAGGTCAGTCCAGGTGCCTACTTTGGCCCCGTAGTCACAGTGGCCGAGTAGTGGATGTGTCACTCTCACACCGCCGACTCCATGTTGCGTGACATCAGCACCTGCAGGGATGGAGATGGCGCATGAAGACTGTTCTCTGTGTACTTTTTCATGCCGTTTTGATTCGGCGTTTTGCTAGAACATCGACAATTGTATGAAAGCAAAAAATAAAAAAGGATTCTATACGTCGTCGATGGTTTGGCTGACTGTACTGGTATTAAGGAAAGAACTAGAAGGAACAACCATCTAAGAGAGTTACCATGTCTTTTATCAAGTAGTAGGAAAGAATGTGTGAAGAGACTAAAAAACCGGCGAGCGTTTGTATTAGTGGCAAATGGCGATTCCTCGGAGATCATCTGCGTATAGTGGTGAAAAGCACGCTTGACCATCCCTCCCCCTCACCGCAGCAAGCCATGTATGAGACCAGCGGCAACTTGACCATTGACAGTGGAAAATGTACGAGATAAATGGCATCCTGACCTCATGGCCGTAACGAACCAAAAAGCATCATCTGTACTACTAACACGACGCTGGAGCATTTCAACTGGTGCAAATCCGTTTATCTTGACGATTCTACGGTTCTTTCTGGAGACTCGCCTTGTAAACTCTGACCATTGCCTCGATTTCCAAACCAGATACCTCAATCTCTGTTAGTGCAATGGGCAAGCGAACGTAGTCGCTGGCTTATTGAGTGGCAAATGTTCGTATTTTCTGAAGTGACCCCTCTAAACTGTCCTACAATAATTCCCACAAGAGGATAAAACGTAATTATAGTGACATGAAGCTGGCCCACGTAAGTGCAATACTCCAATTGTGGTGGTTTGAGGCGCATTTTGATACGATATGCGAAACTAGTTGCTGCGTATCAGGACCATATTAAAGGACACCATCTTATTGGGTAGATTTTAGAAGTTAACGCGCAATCCGAACTCAAAGGCAGCACAGATTGCATACACTTTAGCAGGATAGAACCCAGTCCCATGCTACGCGGATCTTGCAAAACTTCTTCTAAGGATACAGGGTTCGACTGCTCCGCTGTCCAGTCCGTCACGTTCACATGTCACTGACGCAATGCTCCTTGCGCATGATTGACCATCAATTTGAGTATCATTGCCCTAGAAAAAACATCGTTGATGGCTTTTGGATAAACAAGAACGAAAGACAAGTGCCTCATTGATTGCACGACATAACAGTCAGACCCTGTGATTTAACCAAAAGCCCGTTTCACGCAAGACTGCATCCTCAGAATCACAGGACATGTAATCCTATCTATATGTGTGCTGTCGGGTACCTTATCTAAAATATAAACTTCATGACAGTCAGCGGTACCTCCGATGTTGCAACATTCACAAATGTCAGAGCAGTAACCAACTATGACAGGGCAGCTCTTTGTCAAACGCTTTGAGACACAGCTAACCCAAAGGATGTGTTAAAATACATTTTTCAGTAATGTATCAATATAAATTACCTAAAAGCATTTCGATTATTTTTCACATGAATTTAAATAGAGCTGTTGGTATCGAGTGTTGGTTTTCAAACGGGTAGTAGTTAGCGTTAAGCTTGACGACTGAACTGCTGATTAACTGATTGTAGGAGACGTTTGGTGGTCGTGGCTTCAACAGGCTACAGCTTTTCTCGGCTTCCGGAAGACTCATCCAACTGAGGCTAAGGAAGTTGTGTTAACTCCTACACGATTTACATATTCTGCTGCTTACAATTAAAGAGAACCAAAAGAGTGGCTGAACTTTCACTCACGAATCCCTGTCACTGTTGATTTTGAATATTAATGTTTTGATAGTTTCTTGTTTCTGGAACTGGAAATCCTGTCTACTATAGTAAAAGGCATGCTAAGTTTGCAAATGTCTCGCTAGAGTGCTCTCAAACACGTTGACATACGTGGCGTACCAACGCGACATTACCACGAGATATTACGAAAAAGAAGTGTTTTTAGTTGCTAGCAAAATCCTTGCTTACCAACGACATCTGCATCATTAAGTACGAGGTGCGTCTAATGAGCAATGAAAACATTTTTTCTGAAAGCAGGTTGGTTTTATTCGGAAATCCGGTACTCATTATTTCCCACTCATGTCACGGGCGCAGCCCCGAATCCTCCCGAAAACAGGTAGATTGGTAGATAACGGGACCGAGTCCTCCCAAACTGACTCATTGTGTGTTGTGTTATAGACAATAATATAGTTATCTCCGCCATGTTCCTTACCTCCTTCCCCTATCCCTCCCATGTTTTAAACAAAGAAATATTGATTCATTTACGGACGCTTTGCGCGTGACCTTCAGCGGGACTTATTCGTTGGCGCTGTGCCGGCTGGACTTTATCTCAATAAGATAAAAGATAAAACTTTTAAGCATACAATACACTGCTACCTGCTTCAAACTCTATTGGTCAACGTTGGAGCCACCGTCTAGATGCATCACTAACCGCGCCATTTTACACGTACTGCTTCTCGCGGTGTGGGTTCTTCTGTTGGACCAAACAGATGGAAGTTGGGAGGTGCAAAACCAGGCTGCAGAGTGCATAAGGGAGAACAGTCCATTGAAGTTTGTGAGATCCTCTCGGGTTCGCAGACTTGTGTGGGGCCTTCCATTGTTATGAAGAAGGAGAAGTTCGTTTGCATTTTTGTGACGACCAACACCCTGAAGTCCAAAATCTCAGGAGACACAGCTGAGTGCGGCCGGGAGATACGCGGGAGAAGAGATAGGTTGGCGCTACCTTGTTGACAGGCGCCTCGTCCAACAACTCACCGTGCTTTTGGACACTGTCAGGTCCCCGTAGACTATCTGCAACCGCCTATGAATATGTGAGATGCTCTGGTTTTCCGCCAAAAGAAACTGAGCGGCTGCTCTCTGCTTGGAACGCACCTTCGTTACAGACGCCGTTTGGAAGGCTACGTTTAGCGCTGCCACCTATCGGAACTTCATGAAACTATAGGGGCTGAAACGAGGATATTCCACGACACATCGCAATAAATTCCATTTTTTTAAATAGGAATTGGCCGAGAAAATAATATGGTGCATTACTTATTACATGCCTGTGGTGAGGCCACAGTGCCTGCATTTCCGTTATACAGATCCGCCAGAAGCACGTATTATGCGACTTAATTGAAGAGGACGAAATATTTCTGACCACTGAGAGTATGAATATGTTGGTAGATAATTCGGAGCTACGAACCATGTTTGAGCTACAACGCAGAAAATTGTGACGCATTTCTTTCGACGTGCGAACAGTGTTTGTGGTGCCAGGGTTTGCTACAACGTGCTATCACAAATCATTCGCGTTAGTTTATATTCAGTGCAAGCCAGTATGCTTAGTACAACAATACTAAGATTCCACAACATGCTACAAGCACGTATGCCGCAGCATAAATGCTTCATTCCTGGGGATTTTCTGAGTAATCTGTGACGCACTGTTCCCGTACGCGTTGACTCCATTCCGATTAATGGAAAGAAACAATTAAAGTTACTTGCAAGACGAAGAGTACCGGGATAATGTTTTGCAACGAGAATTAAATAGCCAATTACGTGCTGTATACGTCTAACGGATCAGTAGAGCCAAATTCGATATGTAAGAATCGAAAGATTTTATTTTTAGATGAGATAAAGCCGTAAAAAAGAAAAAAAATATATTCATTAGAGTTCACGGTCAAATAGAACACTAGAAAGGTGAATACACGAGTTGGACGAATACGTCGATACGAACTCGAAGGGAAACAATGAATTTCTGGGGAATCAAACAGGATTGATACTTTTTCACGGATTTCTGGCAACTACATTTGACATAATGCGCAATTAGTCCTTCAACAAGGAAAGTGACTTATCAGTGGAACATTTTGTGTGTGTGTGTGTGTGTGTGTGTGTGTGAGTGCGTGCGCACGCGCGCGAGGGAGAGGGAGATACTACTAACCGTGTAATCCTGTCTGTGAATCGGCACCTGAGGGCATTCACCGCTTATCGACAACAAGGAATAAACGCATACACATCGGTTCCCAAGCAACAGAACACCTGGTAACTGCAGTAACAATCAACAATGCCGAAATGTCAGGAGATACCGATGAGCATTGCTGCTTTTAGCTGTGCTTTCAGAACGGAAACAACAGATAGTTTACCACAGCAGCACAAAGTTTGTAGACGAACTAACGTAAGTATTCGCATTACAGGTCACCATCGCAGAAAGTTAACGAAATTATTACCGATCAAATCAAAACGTCAGTATGTATCACAATTCAGTAGCTCGAAGAATTATATGATTAAGTTGTCACAAGTGACGTGCGTTAAAACAAGTGTGTGTTTAAACAGGATATGCACACATACTACGGTCTAAACTTATGCGTTATTCACAAAAGTATGCACAAAGTTCCGAGTTTTATATGGCGCAGGCTTTCATAGCTGTTTAGGAAAAGATGTAGATTCCCTGAAGAGCTTAAATATGATTTACTTCAAATGTATTTGTAGTCTTTCAATCCAAACAGCTATTAACACGAAATATTCACGTATCAATACTGATTCAGTTATTAGGTCAGGGGATAAGAAAAGGAATTTTCATTCGCACGATATTTACTTTTTATTAATCTTAAGACAAACTATTAATGGACTACTGAAATTTTTTTCCAAATATCTTTTAATCCTATTGGCAAGAGGGTAACTAGGAATCTCTAATCCTTACCCTTCTCGCACATGTTCTTAAATATGAAGGAACTTCTATATCACTTATAGTGGATTCGTGAGTCAGTATCTTTACCCTCAACCTGCTGTTACAAGTTCATCGATTGTTTGGCGGTATATCTGTATTCCGCTATGAGTTACGCGTGTTGATAATTTGTGTGTTTTATGAACTGTATGTGTAGTCATCAACAGGATTTCATATTATGTCCATTTATTTAGTTGTGCGTTCCCGCTTCTGCGCATCATTCCTCATATTTGCCTCATGCGGTTATCTTCATTTAAGCACCTCGACTAGGGAAAATACTTCATCTCATTAAAAGTTTCATATATGTATCATAGAAACGGAAAAATATCAGAATGGTGTTTGAATACGTAAACGAAACACTGAAAGAAAGAAATAACACTAAGACATAAATGGGGAAAAATTCCGCAAGCCTCCTGGCGATGTGTGGCGGAGCATACTTCTGTTACCACTGACAGATCGTCACTACCCTTTCCCAATAGAGAATGACGTGTGGGAAGAATAATTGTCGGTAAGTCTTCGTATTAGCGCCAACATCTCGAATTTTCTCGTTGTGGTCATTTCGCGAGCTATATATTGCAGGAAATAACATGTAGTCCGACTCTTCGTGGAAAGCACTCTCTAGAAATTTCAGTAGTACATCTGCATATATATCTATATTGACACCCTTCAAATCACATTTAAGTGCCTGGCAGACGGTTCATCGAACTACTTTCACAATTCTCTATTATTCCAATCTCGTATAGCGTGCGGAAAGAAAGAACACCAATATCTTTCAGTACGAGCTCTGATTTCCCTTATTTTATCGTGGTGATGGTTTCTCCCTATGAAGGTCGGTATCAACAAAATATTTTCGCAATCGGAGGAGAACGTTGGTGATTGGAATTTCGTGAGAAGATTCCGTAGCAACGAAAAACGCCATTCTTTTAATGATGTCCAGCCCAAATCCTGTATCATTTCTGTGACACTCTTTCCCATACTTCAAGATAATACAAAACGTGTTGCCCTTCTTTGAACTTTTTCGATGTAGTCCGTCACTCCCATTTGGTAAGGATCCCACACCGCGCAGCAGTATTCTAAAAGAGGACGGACAAGCTTAGTGTAAGCAGTCCTCTTAGTAGATCTGTTACATTTTCCAAGTGTCTTGCCAATAAAAAGACGTCTTTGGTTAACCTTCCCCACTACATTTTCTGTGGGTTCCTTTCAATTTAACTTGTTCGTAATTGTAATACCTGGGTATTTAATTGAATTTACGTTATTTAGGTTAGACTGATTTATCGTGTAACCGAATTTTAACGAATTCCTTTTAGCACTCCCATGGATGACCTCACACTTTTCGTTATTTAGGGTCAACTGCCACTTTTCGCACCATTCCTATATTTCTTCTAAATCGTTTTGCAGTTTGTTTAGATCTTCTGATGACTTTATTAGTCGATAAACGACAGCGTCATCTGCAAACAACCGAAGACGGCTGCTCAAATTGTCTCCCGAATCGTTTCTATAGATAAGGAACAGCAAAGGGCCTATAACATTACCTGGGGGAACGCCAGAAATCACTTCTGTTTTATTCGATGACTTTCCGTCAATTACAACGAACTGTGACCTCTCTGACAGGAAATCACAGATCCAGTCACGTAACTGAGACGATATTCCATAAGCACGCAACTTCACTACGAGCCGCTTATGTGGTACAGTGTCAAAAGCCTTCCGCAAACCCAGAAATGAGGAATCGATCTGAAATCCCTTGTCAGTAGCACTCATCACTTCATGTGGATAAAGAGCTAGTTGTGTTTCACAAGAACGATGTTTTCTAAACCCAATGTTGACTGTGTGTCAATAGACCGTCTTCTTCGAGGTAATTCATTACGTTCGAACACAATATATGTTCTAAAATGCTGCAGCATATCGACGTTAACGATATGGTCCTGTAATTTAGTGGATTACTCCTACTACCTTTAATGAATATTGGAGTGACCTGTACAACTTTCCAGTCTTTGGGTACGGATCTTCTGTCGAGTGAACAGTTGTATATGATTGTTAAAGATGGAGCTAATGCATCAGCATACTCCGAAAGGAACCTAACTGGTATACAGTCTGGATCAGAAGACTTGCTGCACAACGCCTCTCTTGTAGCGTCTACAAGAACTGAAGTTTGTTGAGCATCTCTGTAATGTTCTCGCGCTGACCAAACGAATCCGTGCCGCCAGACCTACCTGGTAACGGTCTAAGATTGGTGGCAATACTCACTAATCTGTCATAGAAGCTTCTTGTAAGTCATTTCTTTTGTGGAAGATTTACATTTCCTTAAGGTTCTTTCTGTGAGTCTCAGTTTGGCATTTGCTTTTCCTGTTACTCTTTTTATGTGCTCATTCCACTTAATGTGACTGCGGATAGATGCCCCTACAGATTTTAAGTGGTCACTGTTTCTAGCAATTGGTAAAAGTAGTGTATTTGTAGATTGGTGGATTTCTTTTCCTATGTACGCGCAATATGCAACAGGCAATGTTCCATACGCAATTTGCAGCTCACATTCAGGGTCAAATGCCAGTTCTGCACCACTCGTCAATCTTCTGTGGGCCCTTCTGCAGATCGTTGCTACCTCCATACACGTAGCCGCATCATCTGCTAAAATCCGTAGCGAGCTCCTGACGCATTGCAGTAGATAATTTACATGCATTGTAAAGAGAAGCGGTCCTCTCACACTCCTCTGTTATCTATGCCCTGGTCTGTTCTGCTTTAAAATGTTGTGAGAGTAGAACACGACAATTTCACAAAAACAGAGAGTACTATTTTATGTGGTACAATATGTGAGAAATTCAAATTGCTATCTCCTGCTCGTCTGATTGTGATGACGTGTACTGAAATCATCAACATTCAGATCGTGGGAAAACCAAAGTGATTCACAATCGCCGCAGAACTCTTAGAGATCGGTGATAGCAGGCTGAATGTGATGAATTATTCTGTGTCCTACAAAACAGTCGTGGAATAATGGACGGGAAGCTCGATCCCGTTGGAAATGAAAAGACAGAAAATATTATATACCAGACAAAATGGGTTAAACCAGAGGGACTATTGATTGACGGCGGAGATCGCTGTGAAATGCTTCAGATCGTAAAAGTCACTGAACGTGCTGCAGTGGAGCCTGTCAATTCAGTGCCGAACAGCAACATATATCAGCCTTCCCAGTCCAACTTGTCTCTTCGGCGCTGGCTGCGGAGTCCATTGTGTCTTACGAGTACATCTCCTATCCGCAAGCCAGAAGACACCAGATATTGCACTGGCAATGGGATTTAGTGAGCGGAAGATTCAAGTTTGGGGAAAGATTGACTGGATTTTTGTGTTATTGGATGTACTGGTACATAGAATTAGGGATGCGTGAGGTCATCTAAAAACGTACTAAGAAACGTGTAAAGATAGTAGGGCAATGGAGTCGTATACCGGAGAGCAGCGTTTGGAACCCCCGTTCGATCATTCAGATTGTCCATGATTTTCCTAAATCGCTTAAGAATAATGCTGGGATGGTTGCATTGGAAAGACACGTCCAATTTCTCTCCCCACACTTCCCCAGTCCGAATTGTTGTCTATCTTTAACGACCTCGACGGTCGGTAAAAAGTCTGACCATCCCTTCTTCCTCCCCTTTCAAAATGTGTGGGATGACAGTAACCTCTTTCCAGAAGATTGCAGTTGGGGCTGATGGTGGCATTTGTCATATTCCTTGATTTGTTCATACTTTACGCACAGTTTAAATGGTACTCCGTCCTGTACCGTGGAGACTGTTGAAGCCGTTCGGCGGTCATGCACCAGACAGGCTTCCCGGCAATTCCAATGTATTGAAAAACTTGCCATAGGAAGCAACAGCGTGTCGCAGCATGCTTATATGACATAACATCCGCACTTATTTTCCTCTATATACTCTATTTCCTCAATGTATATAATATAATCGTTACGTTCATTTTAATGAAAGAACATTACGGCGTAATTAGTTGCTAGTTTATACCTAGAGAGAAGTGGCTTGCAGCAGCATGTGGCTAAAAAGTTTCTTCCTGTATTCAGCGCAGTGGATGACACTTTTACCATTAAATCTCTCCGTTGTCATCGTACTACAGTAACTATAGACACTCTTGGCAGGTAAGCGTCTTTCGTCACATGAGGGCTGATGATGCTCCGCTGGGGGACTACAAGGTCCCACGCTCCTGTGGATAGATTAGGTTGCCATTACAGCGATCAGTTCAAGAAATCTGATCGAGGTGGATAGGACAGTAGACGTGGCGCTGAACTTAGAATCAGAATCATTGGGGCTCAGAAGCTCCAAAGCGGAACTCCGTGACGGTTCCTTTGAACAGAACTTAGCGGGTTTTCTCACCGTTTCCCCCCAATAAAAAATTACATACAATCTGTAGTGAAACCTTAAACTCTCCTGCAAATATTTTGTAGTACAGTGTAGACTCCCTGACGGAAACTGTTGCAAAATTATTCTCAGATTACATACCACAAGTGCCCGACAAGTCTGATCATTGTGTTAGCCAAAAAAGTAAAAATTTACTTCTATCACTACGAGTAGGGATGTTTTTTATCTTTGATAGTGCTAAAGATCCTTTTATACTGAGGAGATCAAATTATGGTTCAACAATACTTTTGTAGAGTATGCTGAGTTATAAAATAGGTTACAAGTCTGTTCTCACTCAACGTTAGCATTTACCACTACTGCAAGTACTCAACCAACGGACGTCATTTAACAATGTATTATAATAAAAGAAATGTGTTACACCACGAAGCACCAGTCCGAATATTTCAAACTTGATGAAGATGATCATCGAATATCGGTTATGAAATGATTAAACTCTCGTTGCATTCGAAAACGGCATTGAAATATTTGATTTTGAATGTAGAAGAAATGATCTCACACAATGTCTAGTTATTCAATGTAATGTGATAGCAATAAAACCATAGTCGCAGATTTGTCATCACTCAGTTATATTTAAGCCTCAGTATCTCGAAATGAACAAAACTGGAGGTGCACCACTAATGAAATGAAGCAGTCATATGTAGGTTGTGTTTTAAAAAAATAGTTTGCTGGCTTAAAGTAGTTAAATATGATATCTGTTTACAACTGTCGTAATGGTTTTAAACCTACCTACTCCAACTGTATAGTATATTACAGGCTCGAACCAGCGAAGTCGGCAGATGATTGTGACCCAACGCGTATTGTGTTCAGTCACTAATCTGTCTTTGCTCGCAGCAGTTAACGGCCCTGATATTAACTACTGTTCGTTTAAAGATACCTTGCATCCATTTCACGCATGAGATGTTGCAAATGATTCGGCCATTAATCTCCTAACTATAATGCTTTTAGTCTCGGTCCATGTCTGGCAGCGGCCCCGGTTTTAGCAATTAGATGGTCCATCATTTTAAATGAATGTGTTATCCTCTTATGAAATTGAAGGGTAAAGTAAGTGTAAAGAAGAGGTATTAACGCGTCTATATCCATCATCAGTATCAGTATATGTTGTGATGCCCACTCTTGTACTCGTTGTGGAGTGGAAACAAGCAGCTTCCGAGTGCCATCCTGAGGTAGTTCACGCCATGCTCAAAACGCATGTTGTGTCAATCCAGAAATATTACTGTATGGAGGCTGATACGAAAGGATACATGTATCCATCCCACATTAGGCATCTCTGAACTGTAGCATGGTATCTTCGACTAAAAATTAAAACTCCATCCGAACAGGCCTTGGGAGGCCCAACGATACCGACCGGTCGCCGTGTCATCCTTAGCCCACAGTCGTCCCTGGACGCGGATATGGAGAGGCATGCGGTCAGCACACCGCTCTGCCGGCCGTATATCAGTTTACGAGACCTGAACCGCTGCTTCCAAATCAAGTAGCTTCTCAGATTGCCTACAAGGGCTGAGTGCACCCCACTTGCCAACAGCGCTCGGCAGACTGGATGATCACCCATCCAAGTGCCAGCCTAGACCTACAGCGCTTCACATCGGTGATCTGACGGGAACCTGTGTTACCACTGCTACAATGCCGTTGGTGGTGTCTTCCACTACTCTACTGGAATCCGTTTGGTAGCCTGGTCGTCACCGATATGGCGACAGATTTTACCACTCATGCCATATATTGGCAGTGGTAAACGAGAGTAGCATGCAATATCTGACCTTGACTCCCAGAACGTTGTTTCCGACGATTTGCGGTGACACTCGGCTTGTAGTGTCACTCCGAATTTCTGTTTTTGTCATCGGTTTACTTGTCAAAGCCACTCGGACAACGCCATGGTCTTCCAGTGGCGAAGTCCCTCTGGACGCAATCGTGCCTACAATTCTTACCACACTGTTGTCCAATGTACATCTCGTCACCTCTCGTTCTGTGGCCTTACAGTACAGCCAACAGAATATTCAATCCACCGGTAAGTTCTTACCAAGTGCCTCGTGAAAATGATTCAGTCTTCCTGAAAGTCCAAAACTATGGCGATAGGGTGCGAATGCATATGCTCTGGGCATGCTGTGTTTCGATCTCCACCTGAAAACTTCCAGTATCATATGATACACTGAACAGCAGTGACGTACTCATACAATACTTTATTTGTAGGAACAGCTGTTTTCTGTACTGAAAATAAACTTCAAAAGGGATGAAATTTTAATCAACGTGTACCAGAGGCATGGAAATATTGAAGTATCGGTTTGGATGCATTCGCTCAAAGTGTTTGTGGTGTGAAGTTCTTCATATTGAGAAGATGAAACAAGATATCTATCTTTAACTTGAAAAACATTTTTACAGGCAAGGCCGCATTAATTACGATTTATTATTGATTACCAGTTCGACAGTTGACACTTTCATCTGATATAAAAAAAATTTTGTTGCAAGTCATTTTCCATTATAAGTTTAACACTTATGCCATGTCTTCCTGATGGTGGAGAGCATTCGGTACATTACACATAGTTATATAAAAGGTGAAACAGTATCAAGATAAAAACCTCCTTGCAGAAATAGGCACATTCACGCACTTAACACTCCACTAAGTTCATCAAATATATGATACATAGGGTGATTTACATACCTGTGCCTATCAGCCTTATGGAGCCCACTATGAGATTTTTATATTCTCTGGCTTGCATTACGCAAAACGTTAGCTATACAGAAAAAATTAACGAGACCCTTTTGTAGGAAATTTAATGTAGTTAAATTTTGTAATAGGATACGTTTTCGCTAGAGACTGTAGCTCTCGAATTATTCAAGAAAAGCCTACAAAAGTGAACTTCAAGCGCGCTTTGGTAGAATATCGCCAAAACTGTGGACAGCGGATAAAATGTATTACACTACAAAATTTTACTACATTTAGTTTCCTACAGAAAGGTCCTGTTGATTTCTCTTTAGGACCAATAATTTGCGCATAGTGAACGAGTGAATATGAAAATCTCACACACGGATTTTGAATGTGTCGTGGGTTGCATAAAACCCTTACGTAGGGGCAGCTGACTCACTCTATACAGTGTATTTTTATTACACGTCGTGCATTTTAAAAACTAACAAGCCTCAAGAAAGTGTTACACGTCTGAAAATGTCCATTTGCCCATTTGCATAAGGTGATCTTTATCTGGATATGTTTTTACATTTGACATATCTATGTGTAATACGCTGTACATACTCACCATAATAGTATGGTATGAATGATATACTCATAATAAAACATGATATGCAATCAAAAAAAATTTTTTAAGATCAGTAGATGGCAGTGTCAACTGTCGAAATCGGTCGTCAACGCCAAATATCAGCTAATACCATCTTAGCTATAAAAAGTTGTTTTTTCATGTCCTGGTGTAACAGTATCGATTTCGGTCAATGTAGGCTATTATCTACTTAAGTAATTTGTCCCACATAATATTCACTTGTCATAAAAATCGTATCTAGAATAAGTAAATAAGTAACTTGTGTAAAACCATGTTTCAGCAATTGGAAAATGTCTTCCGTTGCTGAATTTTGCTCTCAGAGCATGCGAGCAGTTCCGCTTTTCTCATTAGGTGCGAGCATTTCTTCGGACATTGTCAGACTTAACGAAGTTCCGTCCCAGTTGGGCAACGCCAGCTGAGCGCCGAGTGCTGCGTTAAATTCCATTTCTCTGCCGTCATCAAACGACGCCGCCTGGATGTCTCCCTGGCGGCCAGGAGCTACACTGCGCTTTCCGTGCTATCCTTCCTTCCGCCCGTCCTCGCCTGCTTCCTGGCTCCCAGACCCCCCCCCCCCCCCTCCTCGTCGAATGAAACGACTCCTACCGTAGCCGTAGCCAGCACAACTCCGCGCGCGATTGCTCCGCGGACAATACCGCAAGCCGAGACAAAGACAGGTCCAGTGGAGGAAGCGGCACCTCCCCCACCCACTTCCCACCACTCTTCTAATCTCGCCGACCAACCAGATCCTTCTCACACAGCATTCGTCCCTCAGCACCTCAGTGTCATATATCTTCAGAGAAGAACAGAAATAGCAAGCCTTACATCAGAGACTCGCAAAAGTCACGTTTCATCATTAATAGAGGACAGTATGAATCCCTCCCTCTCCGTACGATGTACCGCTAAGCTCTTTGGTCGAAAAAGCTCAGTATAGTACACAGATGCAACAACTGAAACGTTATTGTTTACTAAATTCAGTATCTCATTGGGTTTAAAGATCGAGATAAGGAAACAAATAAAAATATTGCTTTATATCTTATAAAGAACGCAGACGAACGGCACTCTTCAGAAGAAAAGCACTTGTTTGTGTTATTTATTAAACGTAATCCTCCTCAGTTTCACAACTGAGGCGGATTTTTCAATATATTAATCTATCACAGTTGCTGACGGGACTGCAGTGTGCTAAAAATTGTTATATTTATTCAACGTGTGTTTCTAAACCTTCAATTTACTTTCTCCAGGTCATTTTGTGCCTCAGTTACAGGTTTTCGACATGTGGATTGCTGGCATAGAAGTCTAAGTTGGGATCCCTCTGTCACGTGTCTTCTTTCACTTTCTTTTTAATACCGGAAGTAGATGTGATCTGACGTCAGTTCCGGAATCAGTTCACAAAATCGTTCCGTCGCCAAAGATTGTAAGTAGGCTGTTTAGGTTATTGGTGACGCCACGTAACGCTCTGTATGAAAATCACTGGCTGTGCTGTGTGCAGTCTATGGCTGGTTGGCATTGTTGTAATATACGCTATTGTAGTGTTGGGCAGTTGGATGTGAATAGCGGGTAGCGTTGCGCAGTTGGAGGTGAGCCACCAGCAGTGGTGGATGTGGGGAGAGAGATGGTGGAGTTTTGAGAGCGGATGATATGGACGTGTGTCCATCAGAGACAGTAAATTTGTAAGACTGGATGTCATGAACTGTTATGTATATGATGACTTTTGAACATTATTAAGGTAAATACATTGTTTGTTCTCTATCAAAATCTTTCATTTGCTAACTATGCCTATCAGTGGTAATAGTGCCTTCAGTAGCTAAAATCTTTTATTTAGCTGGCAGTATTGGCGCTCGCTGTATTGCAGTAGATCGAGTAACGAAGATTTTTGTGAGATAAGTGATTGCTGAAAGGTATAGGTTATTGGTAGTCAGGGCCATTCTTTTGTAGGGATTATTCAAAGTCAGATTGCGTTGTGCTAAAAATATTGTGTGTCAGTTTATTGTTGATCTGAAAAAATAAAGAGAGAAATGTCTGTGCACGTTCAGTTTTGCTCAGTTGTTTGAAAATCAAATGACATAAGGGGTTTATCAGCACAATCATTCATACATTTTTGTAAGGGGACATTTCACGATCCACAAAAATTCCCGTTTCTGATGCTATGCTGCAACTTGTTTTAGCAATTACGTTCAGCTTCAAGAATGACTGTAGTGACTGGGAAGTGATTAAATTGATTGAATGACCAAATCAAGAAATATCACGACGAGTGAACTCAGAAAGGTCAAATCCTGTTCTTGCAAATTTCAAAAAATCATCGCCAAAATAATTAGTTTGTACTGATATAAACCTACAACATGAACAGTTGGAAAGTAACCGCAGTCTTTTGTCAGTTAGTGGCTATTCGTCCGCCGTTAATATAGACTGTGGTCCCTAATTAATATGGGTTGAGCATTCATATATGCTGAATAGAATTTTTTACGAACGTACATCGTGTTTTAGCTGTAACGATCATTCGGAGCAAAGAAGTCTAGTAAACATGTGTTCTAAAATGAATATTTTAGCCTTTGTGTCCCAAAAAATATGAACTTCAAATTTTTCACAACATTAACAAGCAACGAATTCAAGAAGATATTGGCAAAAGGTAATCAAATGGTTATAGAGGTTGATTCACTTTGGAACATAATCTCGATATTATTCACAAAATTAACTTCTGATATCACAGTAAGCAACGAATACAAGGAGGTACTGACAAAAAGTAAATAATCAATTGTCTTAAGTAACTGGTTTCACAGTGGAACCAGTGGGACACACAGTTTTCAGCCACCCATCATTTCAGGTCATATATTTGAAAGCATTTTTTCCCAAAAACAATCACACATCTCGAAACTTCCATGAACTCATAATTCCTAAAACAAGTTATAGTCCTAAACAAACATGTAAAATTGAGCCAAAAATTTAATAAAGATCATACTGCACGAGTGTTTTTATTTCCCTTCATTAGTGCAAACCATAGTTTACATTACATGAACTTTAGGTAACTTACTTTCACTTTCCCTTCATTAGTGCAAACCATAGTTTACATTACATGAACTTTAGGTAACTTACTTTCACTGTCAGTGATGCCAATATGGTTTCCATGATAAAAAAAACAAGTCACAGTCTCATACGAACTAAGTATCTGTCACAGTACACTACATTTGTAGAAGTAACTCATTGCTCCACTAGATGTGTCTGACTTGTGTAGCGTCGGTGCTTTCATGCTAAAGGCGCTGGTGCTTCAATAGAAATCGAATAAAATTTTCGTTGGAGGCAGAAACCAGGACTCGACGGAGTAAGAGCTATGAGCGCTTCATCTTCGCTACTGTGAGACAAATCTCTTCCAATGTGACCTCTTTGCTTTCAGTATTTTGGGAGAAGGTAGTCTGGAGCAAAACAATAGAAACTGCCTAGAAAAGCACTAGTTTAGTAGAATTTTTTTTTACTGCTCTTAAAATGAACAAGAGTTCGTAGCTCTTAAGGTACGCATTTAAAAACCCGTGTTTATTAGACGTTTTCATTTCGAACGATCGTTCTTGTCGTATCCCTGAATTTGACCATTCCCCCTGTGACACCCTGTACATCATGAAGAGGCCTGCCTTAAACCTCTGTTTACCAGAAAATCTGTATAGTGGTACCTACCAGTCGAGGTGTTGTTTACATTGACGTAAACTGACACTTTTTTGACTACTTATTACGCGAACGACTTTTCAGGAATAAATAATTTTAATTATTTAAAATTTGCACTATAAGCAACACAGTTTTTATGCTTTTACTGCTGGCTTTTATTCTTATTGTAAATTTAAAGAGGGTCTACAGACAATAGCAGAAAGTTCCGAGCTTATGGGTTTGTTGCACTTATAACATGTAATTTGGCTTTATCTATCTTTCTTCTCTACGCCATATGCACATCTACTCCTTTTCTGAGCTGGTGGTTTCACTGCCCTTCGTGGAACCGGTGCTACAAATGAATTCAATGTCTTCTTTATCACTGCTAGTTGCTTTCCCAAATTGACGATGAAAATCCGACGTCTCATTTTTTTTATCTGTAGCCAACATCATTCAAATAATGTATGCATTCATTACACTTAATCGACAACGTCGATGAAAACTACCAATGGCCAGCACCTTGTTTCTCTCTTCACACTGTAGCATCATATTTTCTGGGCCTTGGTGTCAACCCGCCTCTAGTAGCACTGTATGTCATTACAGTTTCAAGCGTTTTTTCCTTGTGATGGTGACACCGTTGGTTCATCATGAGGAGAGCTACGGACGGTAACAGCTTTTTTTAGGAACATAAGAGGCTACCATTACAACTGGTTGAAAACCGATTAATGTAGACTATTTCACATTCTTTACGTGTTAAAAATAGGCAGGCAGTTCGCTTTTATTTATTTTTTTGATTGTACCATCTAGTGTCACACATTTTGACAGAAAATAATGAGCCAAATCGAGAGAAATAAAAAGAATTGTTACAGGTGATACTATGTCCAGACTTCTCAAGTTCAATCATCAGGCTTTTCACACCATTCTCTCCAAGACGAACGGCTCTTGAATCTTCCTCCTTCCCAAATACACTTTCATCTCCCAGCAGTAGTTTGTTGCGCTGTAGCAAACTGCCCAGAACTTTATTCCGTATCTACCAGGTTTTGATGGGATGTATTGTCTAAATGATCAGTGATATCGAAATATGATCAACTGTTTATCCACGGTGATGCAGAATCCTGAGATGTAGATATCTCTAAGGGTAATTTCCAACACCTTAAAAATTTATCAGGTTGTTTGAATTTGTTACTTGACCTATGTTCACGTCGGGTTGCTGCACTGTCAAAGCACACCACCCTCGGAATGGCATGGAAGCAGTTGTGAAACATAATTTCATTGAACAGTGGTCGGCCATTCTGAACACTCCAAAGCAGACATATCTTTATTCCTTGAATTGTATACTCCAGTCAGATCATAACACCAAGAAACTTTTTCATTTCTTGCATATCTATATCCACCCAGTCCTCATAAACGATTCGACCTTTCTTGTTGGCCTGCATACACTTTTGTCAAAGAGGGGTATGCAAGATTCTTTATTATCCCAGTTCCTAATCAAATAACTCGTAGGTTTCTGGTCTTCTTCCTATACATCCTTTTTCTCCACCTGCCAGAAATTCCAGCTTGAGTAGCTGTAGCCCATATTTGATTCTCATTACGAGAAAACAATAAGTCACACGCAACAGATTTGGCACTAAATTCTCTGTATGTCCATCTTTTCAGAGATGGCTGCGGCACTCGTCTGTTCAATACAGGATACAGGATGTCAAATTAAACACCCTTAAGCCGTCTAGTTTCCAAACTTATCTCATTTGGCAACCAGTTTCGGCAATTTTTTACGCCTTCTTCAGGCCCGTGACGGACGTGTAGGAAGATTTTACCTTCGTGCCGATCCAAACAGGAGCCAGCAATACTAATATTCCTGGTGAACGGAAATTTACTAATAGCAGTATTGCTGGCCCTTGTTTTGATCAGAACCGAGGTGGAATCTTCCTACACGTCGGTCAGGGGCCTGAAGATGGCGTAGTAAATCGTCGGAACTGGTAGCCAAATAAAATAAGCTTGGAAACTAGACAGCTGAAAGATATTTAAATTGACATCTGGCATTAACTTGTTCTTCTCCATCCTCGTGAAGTGATCCTTCATGATGGGTTTTCAAAATCAGAAGACTGCTCCACATATTCCCTTATTCTTCATCTGCTAGTCCTCTTCTCCACAACATTTTCAGTTTGTAGAACGCACAACTGTTATGAAATAATGCACGAAAACATGCTTATCACAAGGAATACTCTTGAACACTGAAAGAGTAACAGTGAGAGTCAACAAGGGCAAATGACGTAACAGACGCTGCGCAGACAGACACCTGCTTGTTGAAAAATTGCTTCTAAATTCATGGGCCTGCGAGACCCGTACGGGAGGAAACTTACACCAACACTTTTAAAGAAAGTTATCGGTAATTTTTTTATAATTTTGTTCGACTTGACAAATTAGGAAAAGCCGGAAAATTTTATTAAAATAAAATGTATAGTTACTGATAGAGAAGATATTAAACTTCACGGCCAGGGTGCTGTCGCCTGATTGTAAGTAAAGTGTAAAGAGTTAGAAGACAGACGCGTGACACGTATTACAATTCAGATGTCGACGTTTCTTTGTAAGACGAGGAGAACGACCGCTGCAGCATAGGTTTCGCTCAGATTTCATCGCATTACTGAGTCTCTGTATTAGAAAATAATGGTGCGCCAGCTCTGCAAAATGGTTTCCGAGTAAGCGAAGATGGACCTTTCCCGACAAACTTCGAAATTGCAGCTATGACATGCTGAAAATTAGCAATTTGGAATACTCTGAAATACTTTCATGTGCGATATTCTACCATTTTTAGTTTCTGACACAATGTTTTTCATACTTAGTGGAACATAAAAAAAAGTTGAGCACCTACGACACCTAGTCGGAAGTCAATGTGACTCCATATACATACACGACATCGGTGAATGTGTAGATGACGAGAGTGGCAATTCTACATGACAGGTAGGTGGGTCGCGTAATCTATATACGTTATAAATCAAAGTTCCACGTCACGTTTTTCTGTCTCTGAGCGTTTGTCTCAGGAAATATTCGTACGGTTTTCGCTGATAGAGAAACTTATTCACGGGGAAGGTTTATGAAATACAAGTTATTATAGTTACGCCTAACAAATCGTTTTGCCGTAGATATTTAGAGTCACACGTGCGAAGCCGAGGCAGGTCGGTGGTACCATATGTAGCAGTCCTCACAGCTCAGATCATAAGAAGTGCCTGTAAATATATCGAACATGAGGCCTTAACCTGACCGAGGAATACCCCCACATTCCTACAAAAACATAACTAAACACTGCAGAAGTTGCCCTGTCCTGAAAGATCTGGGCCTCACATTTAATACATGCTATGTTTTCTATAATAAATTTGTCTTTGAATATTAATTTTGGTACTCAACAAGAGGTGGAAAGACAATGAAATATTGTGATGGCTTTTGAAGATTAGTCTTCCAGGTTGTGCACTGAGGTGACAAAAGTCTTCTGATAACGATATGCTCATACAAAATTGGTGTTAGTTTCGCGTACACGAGGCATAAAACGTCATTATATAGGCAGAGCTGTAATTTTTACTAAGCCGATTCATGAGAAGGGGTTGCCGCCCTTGTTATGGCTACAAGGCGGGAATTAACATCCATTGAATGCAAAGTGGAAGTTTGAGCTAGACGCATGGGACAGCCCTTCACAGAATACTTTCGGCACTTCAATATTCCGCGACCCACAGTACCAAGAGTGTGCCGAGAACAAATGGTTGAAATGGCTCTCAGCACTATGGGACTTAACATCTGAGGTCATCAGTCCCCTAGAACTTAGAACTACTTAAACCTAACTAACCTAAGGACATCACACACATTCATGCTGAGGCAGGATTCGAACCTGCGACCGTAGCAGCAGCGCAGTTCAGGACTGAGGCGCCTAGAACCGCTCGGCCACCCGGGCTGGCGTGCCGAGAAGAGAACACAAAATTTCAGTCGCTACCTCTTACCATGGACAGCGCAGAGGCCGACGGCCTTCACTAACGACCGACAGCCGCAGCATTTGTGTAGAGTTGTCAGTGCTATCAGACAAGCTACAATATGTGAAACAATCGCAGAAATCGATGTGGCAGGTACGACGAGCGTATCCATTAGGACGGTGCGGCCAAATTTGGGGTTAATTGGTTATGGCAGCAGATGACGGACGTGAGTGCCTTTGCTAACAGCACGACGCCACCTGCAGCACGTCTCCTGGGCTCGTGTCCATATCGATCGGACCGTAGACGACTGTAAAACCATTGCCTGGTTAGATGAGTCCCGATTTAAGCGTCTAAGAACTGATGGTTGGATTCGAGCGTGACGCAGATCCCGCGGAGCCGTGGTTTCAAGTTGTCAACAAGGGTCGCTGCAAGCTTCCGTTGGCTCCATTATGGTGTGGGTGGTGTGTACTTGACGTAGACTGGGCCCTCTGGCCCAACTGAACTGATCATTGACTGCAAAAGTCTACTTTCTCCTACATGGATACCATTTTCTGCCATTCAAGGGTGTAATTTTTATGGGTGACAATGCGCCACGTCACCTGACCACAAGTGTTCGCGACTGGTTTGAAAAACATTCTGGACAATTCGAGAAAATGATTTTACCACGCATATCACTCGACACGAATCCCATTTAACATTTATGAGACGTAATCCAGAGGTAAGTTCGTGCACAAAATCGTGTACCGTGAACACTTTCGTAATTACGGACGGCTGCAGATGCAACATATATCAATATTTATGCAGTTACTTCCTACGACTTGTCGAATCAATGCCACGTTAAGTTGCTGCGCTCCGCCGGACAAAAGACAAAAGCATGTCAGATACGTTGTTATGGGTAATCCCATGGCTTTCGTCACCTCAGCGAATGGTTGTACTCAAATGGTTCAAATGGCTCTGAGCACAAGAGGACTCAACAACTGAGGTCATCAGGCTCCTATAGCTTAGAACCACTTAAACCTAACTAACCTAAGGACGTCACACACATCCTTAACAGAGGCAGGATTCGAAACTGCGGCCGTAGCGGTCGCGCGGTTCCAAACTGAAGCGCCTTAAACCGCTCCATGGAACTATTTCATGCCTGTCGTTTCGTGCAAGAAACGTCAGTAAGGAAAACTTTACGTGGACTACGGTTCATACAACCCAGAAGATTCAGGAGCAACTGAGACAACCGTTCGTGAAAGTCTTCATTGTATGTTTCTACTGTGGATTTATAGTAAAAATTTGTTTATGGCATATTTGTTGAATACAAAGTTCATAATTTTCTCCAATTTCATAAAAAGAACTCACTGCGAGCATAGCCAATAATGAGGAACAGCAGAGACGTACTTTCACACATACTAATACTAAAGACATATTTATATGAAGATGGTATCTGTTCTTTCGAACATGTGATCTTGTAGCTCTCGAAGAATGAAATTAGAATGAATTCAGGCCATTAGCTGCTTAAAGGCGTTCATAAATATCAACGGGAACAGTGGAAAATGTGTGCCACGACCGGGACTCGAACCCGGGATTTCCTGCTTACATAGCTGACGTTCTATCCGACTGAGCCATCGAGGCAACAGTGGATGGTGTGACTGCAGGGACTTATATCTGGTACGCTTCCCGTGAGACTCACACATCCAATTACTGTCCACACACAACATTTGCAGTGCCCCTGCCCACTTTACTCATTACTGGTTGTAGTCAATCTATCGATTCCCGTAAGTGTTTGAGCAATGTGAGTGCATCAGCACTGAAGAAGATCATTGGCCAGTATGCCTTATCTATATGGAGATGGTATCTGTTCTTTCACACATGTCTCTGCGTGAAGTTCTTGAGTTCCAAGCACAAATAATTCTTGTTGCATGCTTCTGGATTGCTGCGGACTATGCATGTCGTGGCGAAATTTCAAAAGTTTTCATGTCATATTGTGTTATTTCGTCACCTAATCCTCCAGAAATTTATTTCATTTACTAGACTCTTGGTGAAAATATTAGCCTATGTGACATTTACTTGTATCTTCAATGTCACCTCCCGGTCCGGCAAGAAAGAGATACTCCAAGTTTAATTAAATTTCCTTCAGAAACGAGGCTTCCCGAGCCGAGACACAAAGTTACCTTAGGGGAATAACTTGACACAGTGCGCTTCGCGAAACTTGACTTGGAGCAGTTAATGGAAGAAGAATAGGTGTCCACTCACTGTATATTTGAAGGTATGTGATTTATTTTACTGATTCCGTTACTTGTACGTTACTTACGACTTTTCAGAAGGTTAAGAAAGTATACGACTTGGTTTCCGTTTTCCAGTCTCAGCTATACGGGTGGCCCTACCATCTACGAAGACAAAGCATTCTCTGCTCACAGGAGAGAACTTGTCCAGGCCTTCGGGGTACGGCCCGGCCGGCTCCAAGTTCACTTCTAGTGCCAACTTCCGCGTCCCTCTGGATTCGACTTCCGCAGTACATCCTGTTCCTTCGTTCTCGCGCTGTTCCCGGAACGCATCGACACAGCTAATGTCATTATATCCTTCACCAAAAGTCTCATCATCAAGGTACATTGTTATTTCGTGTGCCTACAAGAGGAAAACGAATAAATAGTTTATACTAATAATCCCCAAATATCGAAAATAATGGTCAGAATAAAAAAAGCCGCTATTATAATGTGTACGGTCTCCGCAGATTTATATAAATCTGTGGTTACTTCACATACATACTTTTCGCTTCCGCTGTACAGTAGAGATACACATTGGAAATAATACCAGACTAGCATTAATGAAGAGAATTATGAAAGAAAAAGAGAGAACGATGATTTCTTTGATATGTAACAAACGTTCTCTGCCTGTACTCGTTTCAACCAGTCACTACAGACAACAGGTTTTATGGTCTCAGAGTTCCACTGCCACACCGATATTAATGTCGGCCTGCATGGTTGTGTTATCAGCAAGTCAGATGGCCACAGCCGGCCGAAGTGGCCGTGCGGTTAAAGGCGCTGCAGTCTGGAACCACAAGACCGCTACGGTCGCAGGTTCGAATCCTGCCTCGGGCATGGATGTGTGTGATGTCCTTAGGTTAGTTAGGTTTAACTAGTTCTAAGTTCTAGGGGACTAATGACCTCAGCATTTGAGTCCCATAGTGCTCAGAGCCATTTGAACCATTTGAACCCTCAGATGGCCACACAGCTGATCCAAGTTCAGCCCTTTAAACACTCCCTGAGTTCTCTGAGATGAGGTCAAGTCAACTTCACAAATACTACGCAATGGCCACATAGAGAAGCTGTAGTGGCACTGGTTTCGAGAGTCTATGTAACTAGCAGAAAATGATGTGCTGCTCATTACTCATTTACTGTTACTTGTTTCCCTCCAAGGCAGAGGATGCAGGGATATTCTGTGAGAAGTCAAATGTTCTATAGCAGCGTTCCTTAAACTGCCTACTGCAGAGCACTAGAATTCTGTGGAGATTACTGAATGATTCTATCGAACATTCTTCATAATATTCAACAAAGTAACATGGAGTTAATAGTATAAATTAACGCCACAGCAACAGGCGTGGTTGGAGCAGGCCAGTTATACTGTCACCGTCGTCTGTCGCACAGTGCACCATCTTCCACAGCGCTCCATATAACTGTGTCGTTAGACAGGTGAAGATTAGCCTCATTATGTTCTTTAGCCTATATTATTTCTAATTTGATGAAATTTTGTACACCTTACAAAGAACACTACTCCGAATTTTTGACCACGGTAAACGTGTTTTTATTTTACGAATATGTGACACAAAAGGCGTGAATCATGGCAGAGAGCTACACGCACACGAAACCGAACACCCAGACCCTTCAAAAAAGTAACTTACTCCATAAATACAAGGAAGCGGTACGAAACGTACGTTGCCTGCATTCAGCAGAGTGTGTGTGTGTGTTTTATTTTATTCAAGTCTGATGAAATTTTGTACATGTCGCAGAAAAGCAACGTTTCTTTGTATTAGTAAGTTTCTATTAATATCCTGTTGTATTCAGCGTTGTGGGTAAAATCTTCTCAGGTATTGTTGAAAGGAAAGTGCGAGTATTAGTTGAGGACAAATTGCATGAATATCAATGTGGGTTTAGGCCTCTTAGAGGTTGTCAGGACCAGATCTTTACCTTACGGCATATAATGGAGAAGTGTTACGAGTGGAACAGGTAATTGTATCTATGCTTTATCGATATAGAAAAGGCATATGACTAGGTTCCCAGGAGGAAGTTATTGTCTATTCTACGAGATTATGGAATAGGAGGCAAACTTTTGCAAGCAATTAAAGGTCTTTACATAGATAGACAGGCAGCCGTTAGAGTTGACGGAAAATTGAGTTCATGGTTCAAAGTAGTTTCAGGGGTAAGACAAGGCTGCAACCTGTCTCCACTGTTGTTCATATTATTTATGGATCATACGTTGAAAACAATAGGCTGGCTGGGTGAGATTAAGATAGATGAACACAAAATAAGCAGTCTCGCATATGCGGATGACTTAGTTGTGATGGCAGATTCGATTGAAAGTTTGCAAAGTAATATTTCAGAGCTAGATCAGAAATGTAAGGACTATGATATGAAGATTAGCATCTCCAAACCGAAAGTAATGTCAGTGGGAAAGAGATATAAACGGATTGAGTGCCAAATAGGAGGAACAAAGATATAACAGGTGGACGGTTTCAAGTACTTAGGATGCATATTCTCACAGGATGGCAACATAGTGAAAGAACTGGAAGCTTCAGTAACACACTCGAAAACGCTAAAGAACTTGATTCTTCTGCTTTATAGTCAACAACTAAATCCTTTGTTGAAGGTAAATGTGGTATAATATGAGGTATATCAATTAAATTGCCTTAAAAGAACTTAAACTATGTGACCAAATGTATGCGTACCTCCATCGGTAATGCTGGAATTCGATATGGTGTTGGCCAACACTTAGTCTTGATGACAGCTTCCACTCTCGCAAACATACGTTCAGTCATGTGCTGGAAGGTTTCTTGGGGAATGGCAGCCCATTCTTAGTGGAATGTTGCTCTGAAGCTCTGAGGCCTGGCACGAAGTCAGCATTCCAAAAATTACCCCAAAGTTGTTCTATAGGTTTCAGGTCAGGACTTTGTAGACGTGTGTTGTATAGTGTCACGCAAAACTACAAGGGGAGCAAGCCACCTCCATGTAAAACACGACCACATCGTAACACCACCAAATTTTACTGTTGGCGCTACACACGGTGGCAGATGAAGTTCGCCGGTGATTCGCCATACCCACACACTGCCACCGGATCGCCACATTGTTTACCGTGATTCATCACTCCACAGAACGTTTTCCACTGTTCAATCGTCCGATATTTACGCTCCTTATACCGAGCGAGGCGTCGTTTGGCATTTACCGACGTGATGTATGGCTTACGAGCGGCAGATCGACAACGAAGCCTGCACCTCGTGGTCTCGCGGTCGCGTTCTCGCTTCCCGAGCACGGAGTCCCGGGTTCGATTCCAGGAGGGGTCAGGGATTTTCACCTTCCTCGAGATGACTAGGTGTTTGTGTTGGCCTCATCATTTCATCATCATTCATGGAAGTGGCAAGACTGAAGGAAAGGGCACTGATACGAGCAGTTTAGCGCCCTACAAACCAAACCATCATCATCATAATCATCATCATCATCATCGACGACCATCATGAAGGTTTCTCGCCTCCCACCCAACTTTCATAGTACTTGAAGTGGATCCTGATGCAGTTTGGAATTCTGTTTGATGGTCTGAATAGATGTTTGCCTATTACAAATTACGAACCTCCTCAGGTATCGGCGGTCTCTGTCTGTCAACAGACGAGGTCGGCCTGTACGCGTTTGTGCTGTACTTGACCCTACACCTCTCCACTTCACTATCACATCGGAAATAGTGGACCTAGGGATGTTTAGGATTGTGAAAATCTCGCCTACAGACGTATGACACAAGTGACACCCAATCACCTGACCACGTTCGAAGTCCGTGAGTTCCGCGGTGCGCCCTGTTCTCCTCTGTCACATGTCTAATGACTACTGAGGTCGCTGATACGGAAGACGTGGCAGTAGGTGGCAGCACAATGCACCTAATATGAAAAACGTATGATTTTGTGGGTGCCCGGACACTTTTGATCACATAGTGTACGTCTGTTAATGTTTCTGTAAGTAAACAGTGTAGAGAAGGTAATAAAACCCTAAAAAAGTACAATGAAACTTATATATTTATAGAATTCATGAAAAATATTGATAGTACTCAGTGTGTTACAGACAAAAAAGTGCTCCCAAACAATTATACATTGATGAGCAAAACTTTATAACTACATGCTTAATAGCCTGTTTATCCGTCTTTGAAACGAAAAACATGGCTGATTCTGTATATCAGAGATTTGACAGCTTGTTTGTAGGTTTGAGGAGGTACGTTGCATTAGATGTCCACGCACAAGTCATGTAATTGGTGTAAATAACGGGCCGCTTATTTGCGTACGCGTTGGTGCCGCCCGATAGGGAGGCGCCGTTCATTTCGATGACGGTGCTTGTGGAGTCGTCTGTCGACTTAGTTTACCTAAAATGTGATTCACTCTCCTAATGGAAACATTCGTCGTATGTCCTAAATTGACTTCCTCTGTTATTTCATGCAATGTTACTTGTCTGTTACCACTGACAACTCTACACATACGCCACTGCTCACGATTGTTAAGTGAAGGCCGTCGGCCACTAGGTTGGCCGTCGTGAGTGGTAATGCCTGTAGTCTGGTATTCTCGGCACACTATTGACATTGTTAATCTCGGAATACAGAATTAAATGTCCCATACCTCATCTACCAGTAAATAATAACCACGTCGTAAGCATTTTCACGTGAATCACACTATTACAAATGACGGCTCTGCCAATGCATTGCCTTTTTTTATCTTGTGTACGCAAGAGTCCCGCCATCTGTCTATGTGGATATTGTTATCCCATACTTTTGTCACCTCATTGCATACTGACTCAGGCGGAGGGTGTTACGACAGGAGTAAGATTCCCATCATGAAGCTGGCTGTGGAAATGCTACTTGATGTCACAGCATATAACTAGCCGTCTGGTTGACTGCAAACGGCAGTACACCACATTGCAGAGTGCTGAGACAGGATTGTTGCTGTACCTAGCTATACAATAACTCTGACAGCCAGCCCACGTGCCTGTTGGCTGGACGCGATGACCCTCTTGACGCCGATGCCAAAATACTGAGTAACCCTATTTTTAACACTTTATGCTACTAATATGTATCGCATATCATAAAGGATCAGAATGGCGGACACCTTTAATCAGTAGTAGATTACGATGTTACGCCCGTATGAGGAAATTTGATCCCATTCTCCTTTCAGCTACGTTTTATTTAAAATTTCAAGTCTGAAGTACAAGAGGCGAGCTTACGCATCAGTGTATTGTATGGAAATATTTATCTAAATTTCACACTTTTCCAAGATTTTCTTTCATACTTTGCAACATTACTTTTATTTTTTATTTTGAAAGAAGTTAACTATCTTACAGGCTCGATTTGTTTTATTTTGCTATAAAGGGCATAAATCTCGTCCTGTACAATATTATGGGGACGAAACTTATCATTTTACTATCTGTTAAATCAAGAAATGTTATAATTTTTCCTAAGCAAACTTTTTCGTAGAAAACAGTGACATAAAAAACATATAAAATGTTCACTATGTGGACCAAACAGCAAATTTACAAAACTCTGTTCCAAAATTGTGTGGGATAATACGTAATTATTTTTAATTGTATACATTTTACTATGCTCAACAGTTGTGTTTTATTTGTAATTGTTCACTCATGTAGGCAGAAAACTTCTTATAAGAGCTAATTTGACCAACTGTCGGTTCTAGAACAATCCAGAACTTCATGCTGTAATGCATCACTTCTCATACTCATTACTGGCTGCAGAGGTACCGCGTTGGTATGGACGCGGAGCTGTAAGTTCAGCCTTTGTGATGGGTACAGAAAGTGCTCCAAGTGCGACTTATTATGTTGGAAACTGTAATTTGCATTGAAAATACACTTGGTGTGTTTTACGAGTTTTATGTTCGATGACAGTGATCAGTATGAAATTTATGTATGCTCGAAAGAAGACACTCTTTAGCGATATGCAGAAAAATGGTGCATAAATTTCATTGCTTTGCCGTGCCTGGACGAAAGATAAAAGAAAATGTGTTGAAAATGTAAATAAGTATCTTAATTAATGTTCTACAAACCTGAGTCTTTACAACAGCCACCAGAGAAGATGAAGTTTGGGGCCACAAATAGATTCATGAAGTAAGACGAGTATTAAAATATTTGCTCGTCACATCATCCAGTTTCGAACTGTTTTTCAACATTGCTGTTTCTCGTACTATTTAACTACGTCTTTACAAAGCTATATGACTAGCTGAAGAAATGGAATTAATTGTCGTTAGATTCCGTAGCAATGACTTTCAAATGGATATAGGGAGCAGAAGTGTTAGAATTCCAATTCCTTGGAAAAATCTGATGAGTATTAAATTGTATGGGAACCAAACGTAGGTAAAATCGATAGAGGTTGTTGACTGATAAGAAACTGGACTTAAATTTGGGCGGACGCCAGTTCAAATTCCCGTCCCACCATCACGATAAAGTATAAACATGAAACTTCTGCTAGATGTTAGCCACACACGAGGTGATGTCTCAGCGAAACTTTCGTCCAGTATACACAAAGAAAGACTACCGCGTTGTTCAACTGCTATAAAAGATCGCCGTCATGGGCAGATTGTGCCTATTTTAAATGAATTCGAGAACTTAACATGCAAATTTCCACTGTAAGAGAAATTTCGCTCGAGATTCTTCACCCACTGATTTGTTGCTGAGCTATGACTCAGAATTAGTCATTCCAAGCATAATACGAATAAATCGCATTACAAAGTGGACCGTTAAAGAGAAAAAGGTGTTTGTTTGTAATTTGCTTCGTGGCCACGCTGGTACTGAGGAAATCCTTTTCACTCATTGCCTTCGACTGGCGTCACTTTAGTATAGCTAAGAACCTGGAAATCACCCCAACTCCATGGCAAAAGGGCAGTAGGAGAGGTCGGCGCAGCCCCTTTATGTAGTGTTGGCAGTACGCATTGTCTCACTGGTGGAACCAATGAAGACACGCTCTTAAAACCCACTGTCTCTCGTCTCGTCGCTTTTGTTTTGAATCGTTTGTGAAGACTGGTGCGGAAAACTGCCGCCTCCTTAGAAGTCTATCGCCATGTTATTTAGCAGCACGTTCCGACCTCCATCGCACTGGAGCTAGGTTGCATGGAGTAACGCCAGTAGAAGAAATCCCGTAGCGTCGCCAGAGGACGGATACGGATACTATGGTACCAGATATTCAGCGCACATGGAATGTGCTCTGCAAGACGACTACACAACACTCTCATGCTACTTCGGTAACAGTTACGACATATACTGCCCTTCGCATTCGAATCTCGTTCACTCCCGTGGTCAACCAATGTTCCTCTCTTTCTCTCAGAGCTGTTTCCCTCGCGGTTTGCCAATAACAACTCCCTGGGGACTGCACGAACCTTTTATTCGTCCTTTTTTTTATTCTTTTACAAGTTCATAATCCAGAGGAGAACAGAAGATTACTACAGACAGTCGGGCATAGGGGATTCGCCTTACTCCACTTTTTAAAAGAGCTCCGCATTTATTTTGCACTTTTGTTTTTTATATAAAGGGAAATTATTGACTTTCCGCGTCTCAGCCACTTCTCTGTGGCCTTCCCTCTCTGCCTCATTATGCAACACTTTCCGGCTGAAATACCTCCTGTAGGTTCCATTCTCCTTTGTTGTCATGTCAAGGTAAGAGGAAGATCTTTCAGGAAAGATATTATTTATCTGAAGAAACAGCCAAGGCAGCAGGCCCGGGAGCCACCATCTCTTGTATACCACCACTTCATTTTTTTTATCGGTTTCACGTGATTCTATTGAGACGAAGGTACGTACCGTTCATTTAGCACTCGCCACTTGAGTTTCCGATTCAGTGGTGAGGCATTTTTAAATCACCAAGTTTGCATCATACTTGTCACAATTAAAATCCACGTAGGAGAAATACAAACTTTGAGGTTCGCCGATGACATTGTAATTATGTCAGAGACAGCAAAAGACTTCGAAGAGCAGTTGAACTGAATGGACAGTGTCTTGGAAGGAGGATATAAGATGAACATCAACAAAAGCAAAACGAAGATAATGGAATGTCGTCGAATTAAATCGGGTGATGCTGCGGGAAATAGATTAGGAAATGAGATGCTTAAAGTAGTAAACGAGTTTTGCTATTTGGGGAGCAAAATTACTGATGATGGTCGAAGTAGAGAGGATATAAAATGTAGACTGGTAATGGCAAGGAAAGCGTTTCTGAAGAAGAGAAATTTGTTAACATCGAGTATAGATTTAAGTGTCAGGAAGTCGTTTGTGAAAGTATTTGTATGGAAAGTAGCCATGTATGGAAGTGAAACGTGGACGATAAATAGTTTAGACAAGAAGAGAATAGAAGCTTTCGAAATGTGGTGCTACAGAAGAATGCTGAAGATTAGATGGGTAGATCACATAACTAATGAGGAAGTATTGAATAGGATTGGGGAGAAGAGAAATTTGTGGCACAACTTCACTAGAAGAAGGGATCGGTTGGTAGGGCATATTCTGAGGCATCAAGGGATCACCAATTTAGTATTGGAGGGCAGCGTGGAGGGTAAAAATCGTAGAGGGAGACCAAGAGATGAATACACTAAACAGATTCAGAAGGATATAGGTTGCAGTAGGTACTGGGAGATGATGAAGGTTGCACAGGATAGAGTAGCATGGAGAGCTACATCAAACCAGTCTCTGGACTGAAGGCCACAACAACAACCACTTGTCACAACAGCAATATCCAGATTCCTCTAAATCGCTTAAGGTTAATGCTAGATTGATTCGTTTTGAACGACACTCATCCTTTTCCATTCTAAGATTGTGTTCAGTTTGTAATGACGACGTTGGCAACTGGATGTTAAAGCCTAATATTCCTTCCTTAACAGTACATAAACGGACGTTATAATGAGGTAAAGGAAGTGTTGGGACTTTCTTTCTGAAGAAGCCTTTCCTGCTTTGAGTTCTTAAATGTTTGGTCATCTGAGAGCCTTTTCCTGTGTACAGAGGCTGTATTGAAATCTGAAATTTGTCCTTCAATACAGTTCACACGACATCCGTAATAATGAGGAAATTGAAATTTCCGAGGGAAAAGTATGATTTTTGATGGCTGCACAGGCTGTCCAGCGCAAGAGATGGCAAAATAATTCATCAGAGGTATCTGCTCCTGTTGAAGAGTGGCAGCAAATGAACATTTTCCCTTTGACATACAAACTGGCGAGAACCCATTTATTCTAAATGCGAACTCCAGGGCGTTGCTAAGGTACTTTCCCGAAAGCTAGGGAAATTATCACTTGACAGTGAATGGAAATTGGAATCGATACCAAGCATCACGTTCAACCTGGGAATGCAACGATTGTAGTTACAAGAGATTGCATAGTCACATAGTCAACATTTTAGTAACATTAATGGCTAATTTCGATTCTAAATGGCGCACTGAGGGTTACTGGAAACGTGCTTATCTGTGTAATGGACACTGACAATAACAGTTATGGGTATTTGAATCAAAGACGTTTCCATATTTTGGTTGGGGGTGTGACATGACTGGGACGGAGTGAGACCATATGTTGCCCAATGGCGTGACTATCGAGGGCAAGAATGTGCATGACGCACACTATCAGCGCATGGTACGTCACTCAGATTGACAGCGCCCAATGCACATTCCATCCGCGAAATCGAGTAGAACCAAGCTTTTTCACGTAACACCGAGACAACAGCGAGGTGTGAATTCCTTCATCCGGGAGCACCTGAAGCCGACATGGTCAACTGCCGTGGGTAACAAGGTGGTTGATGACAACATCCCACTCGACCTCAGTAAGTCACCTGACAATTCGATACAGAACATTCACCATTCATCTAAAGCTCCGCTTGTAGATCCACTACATGATAATCATGTGTGTGTTATACCAATGCGGATTCATTAGAAGTGCCATATTTTAGTTCATGTGCTAAGACTCTACTGTCATCAAAAGTGGGGCTACACTAATAGAAGAGAAGAGTATTTCCTTCTGGGAGGGGAGTTTTGTTCTGTTATTTTATTTTGTAATGGAGAAAATAGAACTTGACAGTAATTTCATAAAGAATATCTTGCGCTGAGATTAAAGTAGATTCGTTTCATTCACTTGAGGATTTATGTTGTTTTCTGAGAACTACTTTCATCGCCATAACTGCCTGCGTAGCTCGTTACCATCGCAAGTATGTGCACACTTACCATATTTTAAATGTATATTTGTAATTGAAATTTACAATGTAATATGTGAATGAATTACGCAACGAATGCCAATTCTACCTTTTATGTTTAATCAGTATATAAATTACAGAGCAATGAAGTCCGCTATTACAGTTATAAATATTTGCTGGTGTTCCACCAGCCTACCACTGCAACAGCAGCTGTGGTTTAACAGCTACACTGAACAGTAAGAACATTATGATCACGATGTACTATTGATGTAAACCCGCCCAGGTGATAGCAGGAATGACGAGGAATGACTGCTAGACACACGCACAGTGCATGTAGTATCAGTGAGCGTGCTGTCTGTGTATAGAATGGTTAAGATGTTCCATCTGTCTGAATTTGACCGAGGGCAGATAGTGATTGCCTGGAAGCTCGACACGAGCATTTCGGAAAATGCACGACTCGTTGGGTGTTCAAGAAGTGCTGTGGTTAGTGTCTTCAGCACGTGGCCGAACCAGGGTAAAACCACGTCCGAATGGTAATACAGGACGGGTGGCCAACTGTGGTGCAACTAATATCAGATTTAAAAGCTGGACAGGGTACGAATGTGTCTGAACACACAGTGCACCAAACAATCCTAACGATGCCCCTCCGCGACCAAAGACACATGCATGTGTCAATATTACCACCTCGACATCGCCAACTACTACTGGATTGGGCATGTGACCATCGGCACTGGACGTTGGCACAGTGGGAGATGGTTGCGTGGTCTGATGAATTCCGATACCTTCTTCATCATGCCGAAGGGAGGGCGCCAATCCGTCGTCTTCCAGGGCAACAGCTCCTTTGCCCTTGACACCTGTACTGAGGCACAGAGGCAAGCCGGCGGCGACTCCATTATGCTCTGAGCAACATCCACGTGGGCACCCACGGGTCCAATGGAGCTCGTACAAGGCACCATGACAGCAAAGGAGTATTGTGCACTTTTTGCAGACCCATGCATGACGATCATGTTTTCCGAAAGCAGGGTCAGTTTTCAACAAGACAATGCGCCAGATCACAAGGCCAGGAGTGTGATGGAGTGGTTCGAGGAGCACAGTGGCGTTTTACACTTGACGTGCCAGCCCCCCCGGTCGCCATATCTGAACCCAACCGAACACTTCCGCGATGTCATCGAACGTAGCGTTAGAGCTTAGGTATCTTGTGTGCGCCAATGGGGAGCCAAGTGCTTCCAGCGACTTGTCAAGGTCTCATTGCTTCCATACACGACGCGCCGCCTCCGTTTTCCGTGCCAAAGGTATGCATACCGTCTATGAGGTAGTTCGTCATAATGTTCTGGCTGATCAGTGTATATACGACTGCCGCCATGCTGGAATCACTGTCAGGAGGCAATATCTTACCTCCTCAATTGTAGCTGGTATAACATTTCTCACGGACCAAATGCATGAAAAAAATGTGCCCCTGTAACTGCATAGACCCAGATGATCCGGTTTGAAAGTACATTCTCTGTACCATATATATATCACACATGAAACCTTACTTCCAAGAACAACCGAGATTGTCAGAAATTGCATTGCTGCATGTTATTTCGTTATTAGTGGTCGGTGTTACTTTCTGTCATCGTATCTACCACTCGAGCAGTGTGTGCTATTTTTGCTTTCTTTCTATCAGTTCATCTGTATGCTTTAGTTAAGGTAACTATACACACATTTCGGATGAGTGTAAACTTTGAATGTCCAGCAAATTCTACTAAAAGGCGTCTATTCTGTGAATGTAAACATCCTCACAATGTCTCCAATGCAATGGCAATCATTTTCTGGTACGCAAAGTCTTACGAAATGCAGCGGAATGGAGTGTGATACGATCCAAGTGAAAAACATATAATTACGTTTAACGTGCCACGATTAACTAATAAAACTCCTTTTTTTCTTTTTCAGGTAATGTGTTCTGCACAGATGGCTGTAGTCACATGAGAGAATTTCTTCGACACTGAGTAAGTCTAACAATAGTTCTTAACGTGATGAAAATCTTGTTCAGGCTCCTAAAATTGTTACTGCAGAAACGACAGAGAATCGGGAAAAACCTGTCTTCTAAACAGTTTCCTTTGCATTGAGACCGCAACTTGCCTGAGTTTGAAGAATGATTTTATTTTAAGTAAAAGATTTTTTTCTTGTACTAGTTATTTATTTACTCGTAGTGAGACAAGTTACGCGATGAGCTCGTTTCAGCGCTGGGCCAATATCTAGTGTACATGAGAAAGTGGTATAACAGATATAATGTTATTGATAACATCTACGTTAATCTACTTACGGTATCTTATATTTAAGACTTTGGTGATATCATGTGGTCCATATGGCATCATGAACAGCAAATGTACAATGCATTTTTGTTAAGATATGAGCACGTTATTTATGTATTTACTTTTTATCTGCATGCTCTTCTAAAGCTATTTTTGATAGCATTTTTCACATGTCAACTCCAGCGATACTATATGCTGATGACACACTAATATTAGTAGATGACTGAGACAACAAATGATCAAACAGCAACTAAATAACTTGCCCCATAACATAAAACTTACAGTGGAAACAAAACAAAACAAATCCAAAATTTTTTGTCCTAAAAATAAGACCACCAATTGGAAATACGCTGCCGGAAAAAAATTGTATCCTCTTTTAGAGGTTTCCATTCCAATCAAGAATTATTGTTGCAACATTGCATATGGAATACATGACGAGAATACATTTACAGGTCAATAGCACAAGCGGTTCTGAGGTACCAGGCATCGACCCCTGCTGAAACACCCACATTGACCTGGGTGTAGTTTCCACGAACGGGAATGCAGGCGCTGACTTTGGCATCCTGAGGATCGTAGAGATGGCGAATACTGTTCTCGGACACGTTGTTCCACGACTACCAGACCATTTCACGTAGTTCTGTTAAAGCTGGTTGATTAGTCGCACGGGTCATTTCTCATCTCAATATATCCCACACGTGCTCGCTTGAAAACAAGTCGAGAAATGGTGCTGGCCAGGGAAGTAGCTGCATGTCTCGCAGAGCACGTTAAGTTTCGTGGACGGTGTGTGAGCGAGATTATCCTGCTGGAGCAACACATCGCCTTTCCGTTCCACGAACAGCAAAAGAAATGGTCCAAAGACATTCAGCACAGACCAAGGGCTGGTCAGCGCTCCTTCAATAAACATGAAAGTGAACAAGAATTATAGCTATTGCAACCCAGACCATGTGGCCTGGGGTGGGCTTTTCTTGGACAAACGTGCTTTATGACACAAGGCTCATCTCCTCGAAGTCGTACGAGCAAACAACCTTCAGTTGCACTCAGGCAGAATCAGCTTTCATTACTGTAGACCATGCCGCACCATTCCATCTTTCAAGAGACCCTCTGACAGCAACAGAGCCGTACAGGTCGATACTGTGGTATCAGTAGTTCGCGGGCTAGAACTTGCGCATGGTCGTAGTCCCACTGCTAATAACCATTTCGCTCAGTTCGTGTAGACACGCGTTGGCTCACAAGCTTTGGTAGCTGTACGATCTGCCACTGTTGCCCTTACAATACGTCGATCCTGGACGGTGCGTGTGCTGCGTGGACGTCCAGATGAGAGAATGTTCTCGTGATCACTGCACAAGTGATAAAGCACGTCCAACCTGTGTAGCAATTCTGCAAAAGGATCATCTTGCCACTCGAAAGGCCTTTGAAACTCGCTGATTTGGCTGGATAAAGCACACATGCCATGGTTGTCTGTCTGCTTCACACGTTTGCACCACACTGAGCCTTCAGACTGTGAGTATTCCCTATTAAAGGGTAGACACAGATACCGCTCTCGTAGCTATGCCACCGCGTTTTAGCTTGCTCAGGGTACGGTGGCGGATGCGCAGTGATCAGTTTTCGTCCAAAGCACTTGACGAGTTGATGCATTCATTCGGAAAGAGAGCCCGATATGTGTTTTACATCTTTCGGCCTATCAGCGATGACAGAATCTGCAGTCTTCCTCAAACGATTTTACAGAAACTACTTGGCAAAAGAATGTCATTGTTGCTTTACTTATACTTTCATATGTCAGGTTCCTAACGATGTGTCCATCACTTCGTTAATTGACACAGTTATTGTGATATTTACGTGTAAGTAAGACACTTCGTGGAATTTGGAAAAGTATTCAACGAAAAATTAAGGGCGCTATGATACAGCGTTTGGTGCACATTACATTGCGTATGAAATTTATCTAACATTTTGAATTTTTCTTCAGACATGGCTGGAGGTATCTATCCGTCACCAACCTCGAGAAAATTGATCTGATGTAGCACACTCATTTTTTATCGGCCGCGCCACCGATGAAGCCAGTGTGAAAGTATCTACAACATTCCTCATACTTCACAAACGGTTGCAGATATCCACATGAGATTTTGGCAAATGATAGCACACAAAGAAAAGAATATTTTACCGTTATTATGTAAGACTTCATTATTCCAGTAACTGAAGATTTTTTCGGTGAAAGAGTGCAATTTTTAAGGGCCATTGATAGCTGCTGAAACGAGAAACTCTGTGTGTTTTGGAAAAATATATGTGAGGATATTACACGTTTATGTACCGAGGATGTGTTTTTTATTAAGCTACTGACATTACCTTTCTTCATTTCCTCACTTAATAAACTTAATAAACCACCGTTTCAAAATTTTCTCGCAATTTTGTCTGTACAAGTTAGTGAGATGAGACAGTGTTAACTTCTGTGTGTGTTCACACAAGAAGCAAATTTTGACAAAGCATCCAGAGAAAGGTGTAGGTTTTACTCAAAATTCGCCACTTCAGACGATTCTCTGAAAGTTACAAACGATTAACAGGCCGGGCGAAGATAAATGGCTGCATTTTTAGTGAAATTCTTTTTACATACTAACGAAAGCTGAGGTGACAGAAGAACTTTATGAATGGTCACCATGCTAGTGTGTGCGTGGAGAGGCTCCACTTAATGCTAACAAAGAATGTGAGCGTAGGCTTCAGTTCAGAGCGGCACTGCCCTTCCAGTGCTTGACGTGTCCCATACAGCGCTCTGAGCGATCACACACCACTGCCGCTCTCCCGACGCTTCCACGGCCGACTGCGCATCTAGCGGACACATAATTTTGCGCGCACTATATCTGATGGCAGAAGACGTTTGAAGCACTATCAGTTCATCCATTGTCCACCAGGTGGTACATGCCGTCACCGGATCTAAATCAACGTCTTATTTCCAGGTGTACGATTTTTTCCTGCAGTGTATGTATAAAAGCCACGATAACAGCATGTTGTAGCATCGCGTTTTAGTACCTGAATAGTGTAAATTCGCGTAGTCGTTTGTCTTCTGTTTTTATTTTGAACGTCCATTGTCGGTTGGTCAGTCAGTGTGCTCCCTGCCGCCGTTGGATAAGCAGCTGCAGCAGCAAGTCGTATACTCCTAGCTCACTCATTTGTTACACAGTTTGATTCTTAATTTCTTTGAGTGTTTTTGGTACTTTCATTGTCTAATTCATAAATTTCTGGCGTATTATAGTATTTGAGAGTTGTAGCATCGCGTTTTAGTGTAAAATCGCGTAGTCTCCTTCCGCCGCCGAGCAGTGTGTCAGCAGTGCGCAAGTAGCAGCATTACTGCATTTACTAGGCAATCTTGTATTTTAATAACCGTTTAAATTTTGTGTCGATTTGTTTGCGCTCTCTGTAGATTAGTTCAGACGTTTTTCGCATAACAGTTTTTAGCATGGATAGGGACTGCAACTGCTGTGTTCGGATGCAGGCTGAGTTGGCATCCCTTCGCACCCAGCTTCAGGCAGTGTTGGCTTCGGTCACACAGCTTGAGGCTGTTGCCAATGGGCATCACTGTGGGGGTCCGGATGGGGGTTTGTCGGGGACGGCCAGCTCGTCCCACGCATCCGCCGATCGGACTACGACTCTGGTTGCCCGGGATACTGCCCACATTGACACTGATCCCTCACCTGTGGTAGAGTGGGAGGTCGTCTCAAGGTGTGACAGGGGGGCGAAAGACATTCCAGAGGGCTGAACGGAAGGCCTCTACAGTTTGTCTGACGAACCGGTTTCAGGCTCTGTCTCAGGCTGATACTGATCTTCGGCCTGACATAGCTGCTTCTCCTGTTCCAGAGGTTGCCCCTCAGTCTGCAAGACCCGGGCGGTCGCAGAGGGTGGGCTTACTGGTAGTTGGGAGCTCCAACGTCAGGCGCGTAATGGGGCCCCTTAGGGATATGGCAGCAAGACAGGGGAAGAAACCCATGTGCACTCCGTGTGCATACCGGGGGGAGTCATTCCAGATGTGGAAAGGGTCCTTCCTGATGCCATGAAGGGTACAGGGTGCACCCATCTGCAGGTGGTCGCTCATGTCGGCACCAATGATGTGTGTCGCTATGGATCGCGGGAAATCCTCTCTGGCTTCCGGCGGCTATCTGATTTGGTAAGACTGCCAGTCTCGCTATCGGGATGAAAGCAGAGCTCACCATCTGCAGCATCGTCGACAGGACTGACTGTGGACCTTTGGTACAGAGCCGAGTGGAGGGTCTGAATCAGAGGCTGAGACGGTTCTGCGACCGTGTGGGCTGCAGATTCCTCGACTTGCGCCATAGGGTGGTGGGGTTTCGGGTTCCGCTGGATAGGTCAGGAGTCCACTACACGCAACAAGCGGCTACACGGGTAGCAGGGGTTGTGTGGCGTGGGCTGGGCGGTTTTTTAGGTTAGATGGCCTGGGGCAAGTACAGAAAGGGCAACAGCCTCAACGGCTGCGGGGCAAAGTCAGGACATGCGGGGACCAAGCAGCAATCGGTATTGTAATTGTAAACTGTCGAAGCTGCGTTGGTAAAGTACCGGAACTTCAAGCGCTGATAGAAAGCACCGAAGCTGAAATCGTTATAGGTTCAGAAAGCTGGTTGAAGCCAGAGATAAATTCAGCCGAAATTTTTACAAAGGCACAGACGGTGTTTAGAAAGGATAGAGTGCATGCAACCGGTGGTGGCGTGTTTGTCGCTGTTAGTAGTAGTTTATCCTGTAGTGAAGTAGAAGTGGTTAGTTCCTGTGAATTATTATGGGTGGAGGTTACACTCAACAACCGAGCTAGGTTAATAATTGGCTCCTTTTACCGACTTCCCGACTCAGCAGCATTAGTGGCAGAACAACTGAGAGAAAATTTGGAATACATTTCACGTAAATTTTCTCAGCATGTTATAGTCTTAGGTGGAGATTTCAATTTACCAGATATAGACTGGGACACTCAGATGTTTAGGACGGGTGGTAGGGACAGAGCATCGAGTGACATTATACTGAGTGCACTATCCGAAAATTCCCTCGAGCAATTAAACAGAGAACCGACTCGTGGAGATAACATCTTGGACCTACTGATAACAAACAGACCCGAACTTTTCGACTCTGTATGTGCAGAACAGGGAATCAGTGATCATAAGGCCGTTGCAGCATCCCAGAATATGGAAGTTAATAGGAATATAAAAAAAGGGAGGAAGGTTTATCTGTTTAGCAAGAGTAATAGAAGGCAGATTTCAGACTACCTAACAGATCAAAACGAAAATTTCTGTTCCGACACTGACAATGTTGAGCGTTTATGGAAAAAGTTCAAGGCAATCGTAAAATGCGTTTTAGACAGGTACGTTCCGAGTAAAACAGTGAGGGACGGGAAAAACCCACCGTGGTACAACAACAAAGTTAGGAAACTACTGCGAAAGCAAAGAGAGCTTCACTGCAAGTTTAAATGCAGCCAAAACCTCCCAGACAAACCAGAAGCTAAACGATGTCAAAGTTAGCGTAAGGAGGGCTAAGCGTGAAGCGTTCAGTGAATTCGAAAGTAAAATTCTATGTACCGACTTGACAGAAAATCCTAGGAAGTTCTGGTCTTACGTTAAATCAGTAAGTGGCTCGAAACAGCATATCAAGACACTCCGGGATGATGATGGCATTGAAACAGAGAATGACACGCGTAAAGCTGAAATACTAAACACCTTTTTCAAAATGGTTCAAATGGCTCTGAGCACTATGGGACTTAACATCTATGGTCATCAGACCCCTAGAACTTAGAACTACTTAAACCTAACTAACATAAGGACAGCACACAACACCCAGCCATCACGAGGTAGAGAAAATCCCTGACCCCGCCGAGCATCGAACCCGGGAACCCGGACGTGGGAAGCGAGAACGCTACCGCACGACCACGAGATGCGGGCACCTTTTTTCAAAGCTGTTTCACAGAGGAAGACCGCACTGCAGTTCCTTCTCTGAATCCTCGCACAAACGAAAAAATGGCTGACATCGAAATAAGTGTCCAAGGAATAGAAAAGCAACTGGAATCACTCAACAGAGGAAAGTCCACTGGACCTGACGGAATACCAATTCGATTCTACACAGAGTACGCTAAAGAACTTGCCCCCCTTCTAACAGCCGTGTACCGCAAGTCTCTAGAGGAACGGAGGGTTCCAAATGATTGGAAAAGAGCACAGGTAGTCCCAGTCTTCAAGAAGGGTCGTCGAGCAGATGCGCAAAACTATAGACCTATATCTCTGACGTCGATCTGTTGTAGAAATTTAGAACATGTTTTTTGCTCGAGTATCATGTCGTTTTTGGAAACCCAGAATCTACTATGTAGGAATCAACATGGACTCCGGAAACAGCGATCGTGTGAGACCCAACTCGCTTTATTTTTTCATGAGACCCAGAAAATATTAGATACAGGCTCCCAGGTAGATGCTATTTTTCTTGACTTCCGGAAGGCCTTCGATACAGTTCCGGACTGTCGCCTGATAAACAAAGTAAGAGCCTACGGAATATCAGACCAGCTGTGTGGCTGGATTGAAGAGTTTTTAGCAAACAGAACACAGCATATTGTTATCAATGGAGAGATGTCTACAGACGTTAAAGTAACCTCTGGCGTGCCACATGGGAGTGTTATGGGACCATTGCTTTTCACAACATATATAAATGACCTAGTAGATAGTGTCGGAAGTTCCATGTGGCTTGCGGATGATGCTGTAGTATACAGAGAAGTTGCAGCATTAGAAAATTGTAGCGAAATGCAGGAAGATCTGCAGCAGATAGGCACTTGATGCAGGGAGTGGCAACCGACCCTTAACATAGACAAATGTAATCTATTGCGAATACATAGAAAGAAGGATCCTTTATTGTATGATTATATGATAGCGGAACAAACACTGGTAGCAGTTACTTCTGTAAAATATCTGGGAGTATGCGTGCGGAATGATTTGAAGTGTAATGATCATATAAAATTAATTGTTGGTAAGGCGGGTACCAGGTTGAGATTCATTGGGAGAGTCCTTAGAAAATGTAGTCCATCAACAAAGGAGGTGGCTTACAAACCCTCGTTCGACCTATACTTGAGTATTGCTCATCAGTGTGGGATCCGTACCAGCTCGGGTTGACGAAGGAGATAGAAGATCCAAAGAAGAGCGGCGCGTTTCGTCACAGGGTTATTTGGTAACCGTGATAGCGTTACGGAGGTGTTTAACAAACTCAAGTGGCAGACTCTGCAAGAGAGGCGCTCTGCATCGCGGTGTAGCTTGCGCGCCAGGTTTCGAGAGGGTGCATTTCTGGATGAGGTATCGAATATATTGCTTCCCCCTACTTATACCTCCCGAGGAGATCACGAATGTAAAATTAGAGAGATTAGAGCGCGCACGGAGGCTTTCAGACAGTCGTTCTTCCCGCGAACCATACGCGACTGGAACATGAAAGGGAGGTAATGACAGTGCCCTCCGCCACACACCATTGGGTGGCTTTGCGGAGTATTAATGTAGATGTAGATGTAGAATTGACTCTATCATAAATAAAAATTCTGATCAACCCAATTCGTATAAATACGCATATTTCAAACCCCAAGATAGTGCTAAAGTTGCATACAATACCAAATACGGATGGGTTACGTAAAGAAATAGAATTTAAAAGAGAAAAAAAGTCCCAAATAAATTTACGTACGTTAAAACACGCCAAATATCGGAACGGATAAACAACATTTTTAAGGAAACAATAATCAGATCAGAATTTCCTACGAATAACAACTTGAGAGACATAAAATGATCACAAAAAAAACATGTCTCTTTTTTAAAACCCAGCCGTCCACAAACTTCCTTGTTAGGATTGCAAAAAAAATTATATCGCACGAACAGACAGGGATATCGGAATCAGATATGAAGAACGCACACAAAACTAGGAGAGCAAACAGTCCCTATCTTACTTGCATTTAAAAAAACTAAAAACATGAAGAAGAACACAATGAAAATGCGCTAAATGTTCTACACAAAGTACCTAAAGATGGTACAATGGGCATTTAGAATAAATTGCAAATTTACACATGTATAAATTTGTATGTGATTTGAGAGTTTACATGGTATGAGGTTTAGTATACAGAGCTCCAACCTCCAGTAACAACAGTGACGCTACTCCTACTCTTCATCGAATCGAGATCAATTTAGGTGATGTACCACATTGTTCAACTGTGTGTTAGAGTTCACCAGTCGAAGTCATAGACAACTTTTATCATTCCAGTTTCTCGACAGTCGGTAATCAAAGATATTCAATGGTTGTGGCAGATAAATATATTCAAATGTGTGTTAATTCCTAAGAGATCAAACTGCTGAGGTCATCGGTCCCTAGACTTACACAATACTTACACTAACTTATGCTAAGATGCTAAGAACAACACACACACACACACACACACACACACACACACACACACGAGGGAGGACTCGAACCTCCAGCTGAAGAGGCCGCGCAATCCCTGACATGGCGCCTGAGAGTTGAAGTTTGTGCTGTCCAGGGCAATAGTCGAATACGGTTTGTATAGAGGTAAGTAAGGACAGCACTAGCAACAAGCAGGCTTTTATCATCTTGTTGAAAGACAACGTCTCGGACACCTCGAAAATGTCATTCGTGCTGCCGGGTCGGAGCAATTCTCTCTGCTGCGGTGCCACTGGAGGTCGTAATAATTGTTGCCATGGCGCTCCACACAACTTCGTGTTTTTCCAAACACTCCCGTTTTCTGACTCAAGGTGTGGGACATGGCTATGTGATGCTGCACCACCGAGCGATTGGTGTGGCTTTTCTTTTCGAGGCTAGTTGCGTAGGGTAGTTGAGATCCTGCGTGGCACTGAGTACGGCCGTCGTAGACCCATGGATTCTAAATTCTCAGGTCAAGCATGAGGTTCCCACCAACTAGAGCAGGAATATGTAACGCAGTTTCTGCAGACAACCATCCCGCCACCGTCTCGTAATTGCGACACTTTTGGACGTTTCTCGATCTTACGTGAGGAATAACACGATATTCTCCTGACTGACCAACATTCAAGTGTTGCGTAATCATCCCTTAAACAGAGAAACTAACTGACATTCCTCCTACATGCTGTACAGTTCATGACAATTTGACGTTTGTAGCATGCTCCATTCATGGTTTTGCAATTTTTGTGAATATAATTGTGTGACATGGACTTAAATCTACATATACGTCACTTATATACATCTGCAATCTACTTTGAAGTCCTTGGCTGACAGTATTTCACAATGTTCCACCTTCTGTGGTTTGTAGAGTGCCATTCGTTCATCGAACTTCGAGAAACTATTTCTTGAATGTTCACGGACTTCTTTCCGTGTCAGTTCAGGTTAAAACCTCGAGCTTTCGACGATTACCTTCACCGTCTTCGTCAGGAACTAACTATGTGGCTAAACTGCTGCTGCGATGGCCTTATGTAGCCCATAAACTGCTTCTGATTGGCCGGTAAGTTGGTAATGATGTCGCATATGCTGCCAACGTCTGAGCTAGTGACGCCACCGCTCCCATAGTACAGCAAAATTTGCGACTAATATTTCTGTCTCATGTCTGCATCGAGAACTCGGTTGCATGGGCACCGCTAATAACATATCCGCTGTCGCGGTAGAAGTTCTCGCACATTCTGCAGCCTCTTTAATTACAGAAAGCCAATACGTAGGAGCCTGGCACAAAACTTTTATTCCGTTAAACAATATTTTTTGAGAGTCCCAACAACTCGAGTACTATGGAACAACGAACCGCAGTCTCGGCAGGCCACTATTCTGCACACCAATCGGAAACGGTACGGATGAAACAGAGATGTTCGTCGCAATTTTTACGCCACAACGGGAGCGGTGGATCTCCCAGCGCAGACTTTGACGCCATCTGCGACAAAATTACGTAATTACTGACCAATCAGAAACCACCTATTGTCTATATAAGGCCACCACAGCCACATACTAGACAGTGCAAGACTTCAGCACCGAAGAACTCCACAGAACGGCAGGAATCCCGCGGCTGAAACACAGATTCCGGCAAGCGGCGCAACGTGTCTACGCGGCCGTGCGGACGACGTAGAACGCCCTCATCCGCGACACGGGCACCCAAGTGCACTGGCTTCCGACCACAAGATGGCCAGACCTGTTGCTGGTGCAACGGAACGCCGCAACAAGAGCAAAGAAGTCCTCATGGCAGCAACGCAACCGTGACGAAGATCCCAAACGAGAAGACCACATAATACACCCCCCGGGAGAAGTATGAAAGGCGTAATCCGCTCATCCTACAACACACAGGAGCATGAAGTTCCATGAATTTGTGAAGCGAAGCGAGTTTAGACAGTCAGTTATTCCTGATGAAGACGACTGAGGTAATCGTCGAAAGCTCGAGGTTTTCCCCCGAATTCAAGCGGCAAGAAATCAGAGAATGTTTAATACTGCCGTCGCGAAAGACTTCGTACTCAACTGCTTAACTACCTCAAAGTGCGCATTAATTGCTCTAATCTTGTCTTCGCAATCCCTACGGCAGTGATACTCAGGAAACTATAGCACAAACCTTACATTCTCCGCTTAACACTGGTTCTTCAATAGTTATAAGAAGGCTTTCTAGGGCTACTACAGATTTCCGATAATTCCGTTGCATCTCCTTTCTACGAAACGAAGCTCTGACCTGTCATACTGTCCTTCTTTGTACACGACGAGTATCCCGTATCAGTTCTACTTGGTATGGGGTCCACACGACTGAATAATATTCTACGATGGCTTCCACATGTTTTTCAAACAGTCTTTCTGTTGTATTTTCCCAATGTCCTAGGAGTGAACCGAATCCTGCCACTTGATATGTCGTACACCTTTTTAACTTGTTTTGCTTGGGCCTTTGTCCCAAATCGGCGCAATACTTACTAACGGATTTGGCATCGTTAGTTTAAGGAGTATCCTGATACCCTTTCTGTCGCCACCGCCGTCGGGATGGAATACGTGTATTCCAGGTGGTTACGTACAGTCTTACCCACGTGAAAAGGAGAGACAGTTTTCTAAATGTATGCGAATCGCGTAACTAGGCGGTACTTGGGTATCGCCCCGGTATTCACCTAGTCGGATGTGGAAAATTTCCTAAAAACCACCTTGAGGCTGGATTGCACACCGAACCTCGTCGCTAATCTGCCGGGCGGGTCCGATCCCCGTCCTGCGCACCTTCCCATCCCGGAAGCGGCGCTTTAACAGGCATGTGGGTCCTTGACACATCGCACACCCACATATTCGACTTACGCTACAACTACGTAATCGAATCGTTTCCCACAAATCACCTGCTGGTGCGCTGGTTTTACACTTTTTCTTCCACTGAGTTTCCATTAGCTTGATGAACAGTTTTTTCGGTTCAGACGTGAATCAAACATGGAATTTTTACCCAGCCGCTTTCACTCCACACGAAGAGCCAACATTCTCATTCAGTTAGAGAAGCAGAACGTATGAGGGAGCGCAAATGATTTAATACTTTGTCGATATCCCACTACAGTTAATTATCCGTTATCCGACCGCATCCGGTACAGCTTACACCTTTCCGCTGAAACAGCCATATATCCTGGCAATATATTTGGAAAACTAATGTTCGTACGATCTTCAAGGCATAGGAGTAGGTTATTATGAATTAAACTGTCGGTGCTCAATTACCGTATAGCGAAAAGCGACGACAGGAATTTGAATCACTAACTATGGGTCACTTACACCTTACATATGCATTACTCATGCAACCACAAAGAAGAAAAGAAAAACAATTTCGAGGATAAATGCTGAGGCAACTGTCAGATACAAATTGCAGATTTGTTAAGAGGAGAAAACAAAAACTGAAATGCTCGAATGCAACTATGATTAATCACAAATACCGTATGACCGACATATTTTATTTCTATAAGTTGACCAGAGGCAAAGTGCTGCATATATAATCCTAAGGATTCCATCGATTGATACGTATTAAATCGCACCAGGTACCTCAAAACACATCTTCGAATGAAACAAAAGAAACGAAGCATTTCGCATTACTGCCAAGCTATTCATCGTGGTTTATTAGCGCGATTTTCGACCTTGATGGACGTAACGATACGATTTCTCAACCTAGTTTACAAACTACACAAGATCAGTAAATGGAAGTCTTAATATCTTGTAATTTCTAATTCATACACAACAGAACGAATATAGGGAGTAGATAAACTTAGAGAAAAAGTATTTATCTATAACAATTAACGGAGAAAAGATAACAGATCTATTGACGAAATATTTTCAATATAAAAACTTTTACTGCATATACCACAGTAAAATTAAAATATGGTGACTAGTTAAGGTTGCGTTCAACAACCGTCTTCAGAGCTGTAAACTAGCAGAAGAAAACTAACCTAAGAGAGTTTAGTACAGTAATGTAGAATATAAGAAAAGTAGAAGAGCTGAAAACTATATACCAGGAAAGCCAAACCCATAGTGAAAAACGAACATTTATCAAACCCAGTTGAAAGTGTTGTAGAGGTAATATGCTGCTGTGGTTAAGAGGACCTACCGTTCAAATCGTAAAACCAAGCTGAATATGCACTGAAAAATATCGTCATTAGCAGCAGTCTTGCAGTGATATGCATTCGTAATATGGTCAAAAAAATGTAGGAAGATATAATGTTAAAAGCATCATCGATAGCAAGTAAGGTTTTAAGCTTGACAGAATAGTTCAAGACAACAGACCTTGAAAAGCTTGTACCTACTTCCAAGTCAATCTTAAAACATTAAAAATAGTAGAGATATGAAGTTAAAATTACAAGACAGGGAAGCTGTCTTAAGTAGTTAACTGCCAATATGCCACATGTAAAAGACAATTCCTAATTAACTACCAAATTAAAAACAAAATAAAAAAATTAAAGTTCACAATAACGCTAAAAATATGGACAACATCCCATAACCTCGCAAGATGCAAGCAATAAAGGAGGAAACTGGCCAGTTACCCCACTAAAAATTCCATCATATGCCCATTATATGCAATTGTTCAGCATGCATTATAGTGAGGAAATATATGCAACAGGAGCAAGACTTGGCAACTTTTCTATAGGAAGCTGTCAACGGGAAAGGTGTAGGCCAGAGGAAAAGCTAAGCGTAGAATTTCGTGTCACAAGCATCGTGAAACTTAGCGCCAAGCTTAGTCAGGTGACAGAAAACATAGGGGCTTTGCGCAGATAGAACAGGGAACAGATTGGCTAGTAACTTAGCATATAGGATTAAGGTTGACCTGGAGCAAATCGGAGCAGCGACAACATACACACAGTCGTGTGATGTCTGTCGAAGTTTTGCACTGACATCACCAATCCACAAACAGCTGAGCAAATTGCTTTTAAATGAAACAAAGTCTCATATTTGTTGCAGTGCGTATTGCTGCTGTTTGAATGTGTGGATACACTAATCATGGCGTACTGCTAAATAGGAGTGTGTGTGTGTGTGTGTGTGTGTGTGTGTGTTGGGGGGTGGGGTGGGGAAGGAAAGATTAGCTGGGAACCTTGCAGAAAGAGAAAAGGGGGTGGGGGGCACAAGCACACAATATGGAGACAGGTGTACAAAAGCAATGAGGCTTATTAATGAGAACAGGACACAGTGTTCCAACAGTACTCTAAAAGGGGGTGGTATGGGAAGAAGTATATGCAGAAAGAGATGATAACTTCAAATTCAATTTATTCCATGGTAAATTTGTTTCAATATTTGAAAGTTCCTTTCCCAAAAGGTTATCCAAGAGATGTATTGAAATAAAAGTAGACTATGTGTAATTACCGGAATTAAAATTTCATTTAAGAGGAAGAGGGAAATTTATGTAAAGGCCAAAGTAAGTCAAGATCGAGATTACTTGAATACTACAAAAAATACTACATTATTTTGAGGAAAGTCATTAAAATGTCAAGAAGGATGCATGTCCTGACAGAAATAAATGATCTAGTTAATAAGACTTAAATTCTATGGGACATTACCAAATTTTCCTGTACTACAAAAAAACTGTTATCTGAAGAATAACCACCGATGTACTGAAATTCCTTCTACAGAAGCTGTCAAAAATTCGCACTACGCTACTACAGCAAAATTACCTTTATAGTGCATGTGTTGTAAGAGAATATATTCTGTAAATTCGGCGTGGCAGGTGTATGAAGTTTAACGTCTCTTTAAAAGAACGTAGAACACCACACAAAACTGATAATGTTTTGAGTCTTAAAAATAAAAATGAGAGAACGTGTAACGTACGTCAAACTGCTCCTTTTGATGGTTGTTTCTATTATTAATTGGTTAGTAGATGATTACTATTGCCTACGATGTATGCTAAGACCACAGTAAAGATTTGTAGTGCTACCAAAGTTTTTTTTAAAAAAGCAGTACATCCTTTTAAGCTGTAAGATATAGTCTCAAGATGACTTTCAGAATAAAACATATTCTTTCAGGTACAGAATCGACGTCAAAGAAATTCTCATTTTTAATCATTCAACAATGTCTGGAAAGCCACAATTTCCAAGTTTCCTGATATGCAACGGTTAGTCCCTAAACCTAATATTCGGTGCTACATATCGATCCTCTGGTTACGACAGACATAAACTGCCTGAGAACTACAGCAGTATTAATTAGTTTTCTGAGTCTTTCATCTTCTTGTCATTCTGCTATTTTTCGTGACGCACACTTTTAAACTTAACCGTGCTTGTCACTCTAACGATCTGAGATCCGGTTTGCTACCGCATAATTTCATCGTTTGGTGCAAACAGACAAGTCTTTAAAAACATTCTTGTATTCTGTACGTTTCACGACGATGAATTTACGCAATATTTCGCAGTGTTACTCTAAGTGTTTAAGTTCTTAACTTAAACAACAAACTGTGGTTATTATCTAAGAAACGTTGTCCCATATCTGAACTTTCAGCACTACCTATAGAAGATTTTGTCAAATGAGCAGAGTTACTACTACTTGCATAAAAATCACATCAGTCTCTCATTAAAATTCATATCCTGCAACTCAACATTTTCGATCTTATTGAGTATACGGGGCTTACATGAAATGTATTACATCGGACGCTGTTGGACCACATTTCAGAAAAAAAAAGTTGTTTTGCGGAATGCAATCTCCTACGTAATCCTGGAGAACCTCAGAAGCAAACAAATCCATTATACAAGTATGTGAAATATGAAAGCGGGGACCACCTGGCTCAGTGCCAAGGGAAGGCTGGCATAAACTGCTTCGTCGACAAGTTAGGTCACATACATAATCTGCAGTGTGAGATGGAGAGAGAGAGAGAGTGTGAGAGAGAATGAAAAACAAAAAATTCCTCAATTTCGAGCGTACCCCTCTCGAATCTGTTGGGATTCGTGCGTTGTCAAAACAACTGAAAAAGCTTCCCTCTCAGTTGGCTGATGTATCAATAGCTTTGTTTACGAAATATGGCTTGAGAGTTTCAATTCCAATCCTCTCAAACGAGTGCTTTTGTTTTAGTGAAAAAGTATATATATATACATAGTCTACAACGCAAACGTGAGGAACCAATCGAAAGGACAAAAATATTGTGTAAAAATTGAATGCGAAGTCGAAATAGCCCACCTGTCGAATCCTTATCTCCGTAATCACATTCGAAAGAATGTCAGACATGTTTATCATCAATGAACGAATGTAGTATGTCTATGAGAAGTTATCCTATAACAACATTAATTTACAGAAAACATAAATAGAAGATTGATTCCACTGTGCCATTACGTTCTGTCGTTGATGCTTAGTTTCCCGTGACATACCTACCATGGTACGTTTAATAAATACACTCCTGGAAATTGAAATAAGAACACCGTGAATTCATTGTCCCAGGAAGGGGAAACTTTATTGACACATTCCTGGGGTCAGATACATCACATGATCACACTGACAGAACCACAGGCACATAGACACAGGCAACAGAGCATGCACAATGTCGGCACTAGTACAGTGTATATCCACCTTTCACAGCAATGCAGGCTGCTATTCTCCCATGGAGACGTTCGTAGAGATGCTGGATGTAGTCCTGTGGAACGGCTTGCCATGCCATTTCCACCTGGCGCCTCAGTTGGACCAGCGTTCGTGCTGGACGTGCAGACCGCGTGAGACGACGCTTCATACAGTCCCAAACATGCTCAATGGGGGACAGATCCGGAGATCTTGCTGGCCAGGGTAGTTGACTTACACCTTCTAGAGCACGTTGGGTGGTACGGGATACATGCGGACGTGCATTGTCCTGTTGGAACAGCAAGTTCCCTTGCCGGTCTAGGAATGGTAGAACGATGGGTTCGATGACGGTTTGGATGTACCGTGCACTATTCAGTGTCCCCTCGACGATCACCAGTGGTGTACAGCCAGTGTAGGAGATCGCTCCCCAAACCATGATGCCGGGTGTTGGCCCTGTGTGCCTCGGTCGTATGCAGTCCTGATTGTGGCGCTCACCTGCACGGCGCCAAACACGCGTACGACCATCATTGGCACCAAGGCAGAAGCGACTCTCATCGCTGAAGACGACACGTCTCCATTCGTCCCTCCATTCACGCCTGTCGCGACACCACTGGAGGCGGGCTGCACGATGTTGGGGCGTGAGCGGAAGACGGCCTAACGGTGTGCGGGACCGTAGCCCAGCTTCATGGAGACGGTTGCGAATGGTCCTCGCCGATACCCCAGGAGCAACAGTGTCCCTAATTTGCTGGGAAGTGGCGGTGCGGTCCCCTACGGCACTGCGTAGGATCCTACGGTCTTGGCGTGCATCCGTGCGTCGCTGCGGTCCGGTCCCAGGTCGACGGGCACGTGCACCTTCCGCCGACCACTGGCGACAACATCGATGTACTGTGGAGACCTCACGCCCCACGTGTTGAGCAATTCGGCGGTACGTCCACCCGGCCTCCCGCATGCCCACTATACGCCCTCGCTCAAAGTCCGTCAACTGCACATACGGTTCACGTCCACGCTGTCGCGGCATGCTACCAGTGTTAAAGACTGCGATGGAGCTACGTATGCCACGGCAAACTGGCTGACACTGACGGCGGCGGTGCACAAATGCTGCGCAGCTAGCGCCATTCGACGGCCAACACCGCGGTTCCTGGTGTGTCCGCTGTGCCGTGCGTGTGATCATTGCTTGTACAGCCCTCTCGCAGTGTGCGGAGCAAGTATGGTGATTCTGACACACCGGTGTCAATGTGTTCTTTTTTCCATTTCCAAGAGTGTATTATCTGACAAATCCGGGATTGCCAGTGTGCTCATTTTGCCCATTTTCTGTAACAAACGAAACCAAAAACAATGAACTGTTCGTAGTGTAATAGCAAGTACAAGTCCTCTTCCACGTATTCTCTTAAATATCCACTGTGTGCAGATGCACGAGCACAGTATCCGGACAGTTTCTGTACGCTGGGTGCAGCTTCTTCGCGTGTCTACAACGCGATTGTGCGAATTTCTCTGTGGCAACGCCTCTTCGTAGATTTACAGACGGCTACAGTTTTCGCCTGGAGCCCTTTGCGCTTCGCATTTGGAAACAGTGAAAAGCGATGCCAGGTATCAGGAATTTCCACGAGTTGACTCGACTATAACAGTGCCTTATTTGTAAAGAGCAAAATTTATGAAAACTTCACGCATGATGCGGCATTTTTTACGTATGTCAGTGTTTAGGACATCATATCTCCTGTGCTCCCCAAACTAACTCCGGACCTTACCGTTGTTGTGGAGGCTGGAGTGCCTCGGCGATATGGATGGCCTCAACGTAGGTGCAACCGAAATAGAGGCTATCTGTTGACAGGTCAGACAAACGTGTGGTTCCTGAAGAGGGGAGGGGGGAAGCAGACTTCTCAGTAGTTGCAGGAGCAACAGTCTGGATGATTGAGTGATCTAGCCTTGTAACAGCAAACAAAACGGCATTACTGTGCTGGTACTGCGCATGGCTGAAAGCAAGGGGAAACTACAGCTGTATTTTTTTCCGAGGGCATACAGCTCTACTTTGTGGTTAAATTCTCTTGGGTAAAATATTCCAAAATAATCCAGACGTAGAACAGTCTCCCATTCGGATTTCCAGGCGAGGACTACCGAGGAGGTTGTCGTTATCAGAAAAAAAAACTGGTGCTCTGCGCATCGGAGCGTGAAATGTTAGATCCCTTAATCGGGCTGGTAGGTCAGAAAATTTAGAGAGGAAAATGAATAGTGTGAATTTGTGAAATTCAGTGGCAGGAGGAACAGGACTTCTGGTCAGGTGAAGGCAGGGTTATAAATACAAAATAAAATAGGGGTAACGTCACCTGCCAACGTGTATAGTAAAATTCGGAGGCGGTGGTGTTATGGTGTGGTCGTGTTTGTCGTGGAGGGGGTTTACACCCCTTGTTGTTTTGCGTGGCACTATCACAGCACAGGCCTACATTGAAGTTTTAAGGACCTTCTAGCTTCCCACTGTTCAAGAGCAATTCGGGGATGGCGACTGTATCTTTCAACACGATCGAGCACCTATTCATAACGCACGACGAGTGGTGCAGTGCTTACACGACAATAACATGCCTATAATGGAATGGCCTGCACTGAGTCCTGACCTAAATCCTATAGAAAATTAAATGATCGTATGACATTTACTGGCTGGGATATCCCCTTCGGGGTTCGGCAGCCGTATTGCAAGTCTTTTTAGTTGACGCCACTTCGGCGACTTGCAGGTCAATGAGAATGAAAAATGTTGATGAAGTACATACAACGCAAAGTCCCCTGCCGGGAATCTAACCCGGACCCCCTTGCGTGGTAGGCGGTAACGCTACCGCTGCGCTATAGAACACCCTTGGGATGTTTTGGAACACCGACTTCGTGCCTCGCCTCACCGACCGACATCGATACCTCTCCTCAGTGCAGCACTCCGTGAAGAAACGGCTGCTATTCCCCAAGAAACCTTCGAGCACCAGATTGAACGTATGTCTGCGAGAATGGAAGCTGTCATCAAGGGTAAGTGTGGGCCAACACCACACTGAATTCCCGTTTTATCGATGGAGGGCGCCACAAACTTGAGTCTTTTTGAGGCAGCTGTCCGAATACTTTTGATCACATAGTTTGTACTAACAGGAATCCTTTACAGCAGAATGAAAACTCTGGTAGAAGACGGCCTCGGGGAAGATCGGCTTAGATTCAGGAGAAATGTAGAAACATGCTTGACACCGCCCGAAGACTTGTCATAGAAAATAGGGTAAGGCGAGGCAAATCTACGTTTATAGCATTTATCGACTCAGAGAAATCTTTTGTCAATGTTGACTGGAGCACTCTCTTTCAAATTCTAAATACAGGGTGCGAAAGATTGTTTACAGCCATAAGAGTTGAGGGGCGCGAAAGAGAAGCAGTGGTTGAGAAGAGAGTGAGACAGATTTGTAGAATAACCACGATGTTATACAATCCATATACTGACAAGCAGTAAAGGAACCAAAGGAAAACTTCGAAGCAGGAATCGAGGTCCAGGGAGAACAAATAAAAACTTTGAGGTTTGTAATCCTGTTAAAGACAGCAAAGAACTTGGAAGAGGAGTTGAACGGAATGGAGAATACCTTGAAAAGACGATATAAGATGACCATTAACAAATGGAACCGAGTAAAATGCAATGTAATCGAATTAAATCTCTGTGATGCTGAGGAAATTATGTTAGGGAATGAGACACTTAAAGTAGCAGATCATTTCTGCTATTTTGGAAGAAAAGCAACTGGTGATCATCAAATTAGGGAGCATATGAAATCTAGATTGGAAATGGCAAGAAAAGAGTTACTGAAGAAGAGAAAACTGTTAACATCAAATATAGATTTAGGTGTCAGGAATTCTTCTCTGAAAGTATTTGTATGGAGTGTAGCCATGTATGGAAGTGAAACTTGGACTATAAACAGTTTATTCAAGAAGAGAACAGATGCTTCTGAGATATGGTGCTACAGAAGAATTCTCAAGATTAGATGGGTAGATCACATAACTAATGAGGAGGTACTGAGCCAAATTGGGGAGAAGAGAAATTTGTGACACAACTTGACTAGAAGGAGGGATCAGTTTGTAGAACACATTCTGAAGCATCAAGGGGTCAACAATTTAGTACTGAAGGGAAGCGTGGTGGTTAAAAATAGTAGAGGGTGACAAAGATATGAATACGATAAGCATATTCAGAAGGATGTTGGTTGCAGCAGTTGCTCAGAGATGAAGAGGCTTGCACACGATAAAGTTGCGTGTAGAGCTGCATTAAACCAGTCTTTGGACTGAAGACCACAGCAACTCCTTTACTATGTGTGGTAGCATGACATAACTTTTTAGGTGCATTCAGCAGCGTTCGTGAACACTGAGAAATTTATTGCGAATAAAATTACTGGCGCAGAAGTAATACATTAAAATACCACACACGATGTGGTAGTACATCATCACGATTCCTAATAAACTGTTTTCTCTCCACACCCAATACGATAGCGTAAGCCGCAGACACAGCTATTATCATCATTTGCTCCGCACTGAATGTACACCAATAGCGAAAACCATACGGTCCAAAGCAAGGCCGTTGTAGGTGTAACGATATGACGAGCGACTATACACACCACGAAACCAGTGGCGACACGGCCGGCAGGCTGGCGTATATCCACGTTAGAAGCACAGGCCACGTGACACGCCAGACCCACTTCCAGTGGTCAGGCGCAGTGACTTCCGTCCTGGCAACCTTCAACATCGCTGCGGCGCCACATTTATCTGTAACCGCTGTACGGGTAAGGGGTTGGGGGGAGGGGGGACTATACTAACATTACGAAATGGATTACTGTGACTATACATTGATGTCAGCTGTTTGCGACACCGGATCAGCCGTTGGCGAAACAGGAAAATTTCTGCCCGGGCAGGACTAGGACCCGTAAAAAATTTGTAAATTTGTGTTAAGGTTCTATGGGACCAAACTGCTGAGGTCATCAGACCCTAGGCTTACACACTAATCAAAGTAACTTAAACTAACTTACGCTAAGGGCAACACACACACCTATGCCCGAGGGGGGATTCGAACCTCCGACGGGGGCGAGCCGCGCGAACCGTGACAAGACACCTTGGACCATGCGGCTACACGCGCGGCACCCATATTTCCCGCTTATTACGAGTAGTTGCATTAACTGGCTGGGGTACCCGATCACGCCTCCAGGACCGACCCAAACTTCCATTGTCACGTAGTCACTACCGTTATGCTCGCTCAGTTCGTGGTTCCCCCACAGGGAAAAGCAATGTTCGTTTCATCTCCGACTGCGGGAGACATCTTCAGAGGTAAAGCGGCCAACTGAGACCAGAACTTGAGGGAGAGCCGAATACGTAGTCAGTGTAGAGGGCACCATAGTACATCAGATGACATTATCTTTGGTTGCGCTAACTTTCTCGACTGAAAGTAATCGAACGTCGTTATTACGGTATAATGTTGACATCCAGATTTTACCTATTTAAAAACGTTCCTTCTTTCTGTAAAAGTATCACGATGTATTCAAGTCCGCAGCTCGTGGTCGTGCGGTAGCGTTCTCGCTTCCCACGCCCGGTTCCCGGGTTCGATTCCCGGCGGGGTCAGGGATTTTCTCTGCCTCGTGATGACTGGGTGTTGTGTGATGTCCTTAGGTTAGTTAGGTTTAAGTAGTTCTAAGTTCTGGGGGACTGATGACCATAGCTGTTAAGTCTCATAGTGCTCAGAGCCATTTCAATTTCATTTCATGATCACTCACTTGGTAAACATATTCCGCTACGACCAAATTATCCAATATGTCCCAGGTGCCAATTCCCGTTCTATTCAACCACTTCTTCGTTTTAGTACTGACGTAAACCAGTCATCAACTACTAGGGATTTTATGTACATCGGGTGTAGCTAAAGGATGTCTATATCTTTTGCCGATCTTTTGTTTTATCTTCCTGGGGGCTGGAGGGGTCTAAAGACAGTTTCCACGTCAGACTTGCTCAACAGTGATGTTACTAATGAACGAAGGAAAACTTTCCCCTTGGGAGGCCGTCGTTCACGTTAACCCTAATTCTCTCACTAGTGTGAAGTGCTCTATCTATACAACAACTGTGTACACTCGTCTTCCTGTTACACTGCAGGGACACTGCGACGATCCCGAACTTCTGAAGTATGTTCCGCTCCGCACGGGCTAACGGTATTTACAACAGTATGGAATGAGCAATGTTACGGGAAAAGACTCTCCAGACACGGCGAACATTGGTGGAAACCAACAGTAAGCTATTACAGCTCCACTGATAAGTAATACCATGCAGTGTACTGACAATAAGGTTGACGGTCTAACGGCCAGGAGTAGGGAAATTAGTTCAGAGATATCAGTTTGAGAAAGAAGAGGGAGTTCGCTAGTCTACAGGAGAAAATGTCGGTAGCTTCAGTTGAGGATAACTCTTGAACGGTTACTAATCTGTCTGACAAAGATTTGAGTGAAGTTGAAATTTCTGTACTTGCTAAAGGAGACGATGTTTCTGTGACGTCTCTAAAAGTACCTGTGAAGCATATTATAGCAAATACTGAGTCAGAGATCCGTCAGCTTTCACAGCAGTCGGCTGATGTTACTGGGATGGGAAAAGGTAGAATTTTACGTATATGTAAGCCATCTAATAGTTATCAATCATAAGCGCAAAGAAAGGGGCTGAGAAATATCAACGCACATAATGGTAATGCCACCGTTCTGATGAACCTTGAAGACTATCGTGAAAAGGTTAATAGTATTTTCGATCCCAGAAATCATAAAAATCATCAGAAGGATTCACCTTCGAATACTATAAAAATCACCAGTCGATTGGTGAAAGCGTCTTCTCCTCTGACGACAAGAAGCTACTCTGCAAAATGGACGCTTACCCGCCTAGGCGCTATGGATTACGCAAGGTGCACAAACCACAGGCTCATCTGTGGCCTAGTTTGAGTTCTACAGGGTGTCCCCCCCTCCCCGCCCCCCTCCATGAGATAGCTAGACACCTTGCCTTATGTTGGTGGAATTTACAGCTATATTACCAATTCGTATCAGTTCATTGACAAATTGAAAGAAATGCACGTGGTCCCAGAAGCTATCCTTGTTAGTTTTTGATATTGTGTCGAGCGGACTTTTTTCAGGCAGGTATTCGGACGCCTTCTTTGTACATCTAACAGCATCAATTCCAAAATCCGGTTTACTATGGAGAGGAAGAATAACGGACGGATGGTTTTTTTTTTTTTTTTTTTTTTTTTTTTTTTTTTTTTTTTTTTTTTTTTAGATGTGTCTTATCAAGAGGGGGAACTGGACGTTGGGACGTAATGTATTTAGGCAAACCAAGCAGACTGACCGTTACCTTCATAAAGATTCTAACTAGACAGAGGTGTGATTAAAACCTTGGAAGACAAATGGTTCAAATGGCTCTGAGCACTTTGGGACTTAACTTCTAAGGTCATCAATCCCCTACAACTTAGAACTACTTAAACCTAACTAACCTAAGGACATCACACACATCCATGCCCGAGGTAGGATTCGAAACTGCGACCGTAGCGGTCACGGGGTTCTAGACTGTAGCGCCTAGAACCGCTCGGCCACCACGGCCGACTCTTGGAAGACAGGGCGCACAAAATTTGTGAAGCGCTTTATTTAGAAGATGAGGTACAACATCAACGGTCGACATTCAAGAAGAATGGTTATTCTAAGAAGTAGATAAATGGAGCACTTCGCCTGCGGAGAGAATGAGGATCAACGAGGAAGAGTCACCCAAGAGCAAAGTTTTCCTTCCGTCATTAGTAGAATGATAGAGCATCGGGAAAGGGTTGATCAAGTATGATATGGAAACTACCTTGAGACACATCAGGAAAGTAAAAGAATATTTAAGATCGACAACAAATATAATACGTCCTTTCGCTTCATCAGGTGTACATAGAATTCCCTGAAATTGTGGATTGGTTTATGTTGGTATCACGAAATGTTAACACCCGACTGGTTGAACACAAGCAGAATTGCCGCCTGTGACATACAGATAAATCGGCAATAGCGGAATACACTTACCAAGAGTATGAGTATGAAATAAAATTGAATGAGACGAGCGACATGTCGGAAACATCGCATTATCATATACGCGTGTGGATAGGGACTGTTGAGATTTATAAACATCTCGATAGTTTTAACAGAAAAGATTACGATCGTGTATTTTCAGTCGAGAATGTTCCTATTACCTGAGGTAATCTCGTAGGCGACGTTGTGTGAGGACTGTATCGCCATAGCCGCTCGAGGTAGCCGCGCGGTCTCAGACGTTCTGTCACGGTTCGCGCTGCTCCCCCCGTCGGAGCTACAAGTCCTCCCTCGGGCATGGGCGTGTGTTGTCCTGAGTGTAAGTTAATTTAAGTTAGATTGAATATTAGAGTGTAAGTCTAGGGACCGATAACCTCAGCAGTTTGGTCCCATAGGACCCTACCACAAATTTCCCATGTAACACCTTCTACCCTGTTTGTATATTCGGTACTCCCGCGATTTCCGATTGCAGTTCGCCGCTTTACCCCAGAAGACGTCTCTCGCATTTCGAGATGATAGGTTGGCGGAAAGTTGTATACAACGACTACGACCCATCATCCCGGAAGTTATATGTGAAGAAATGTTACATTGTCATTTTTGCACGTCTAGGCATGAGCACATCATTGATGGTTGCAATGTCTTTGTTCGACCAGTGCCTTAACCTTCACAACAGAGTGCCCTTTACACATGCATGCATGTTTGAAGGATATTCTATCTTGAAGATACAGACACTGTATAATCACAGACACTGTAACAATTAGTGCGCTTACTGACCTCTGGGCAGCACATTCTTAGACCAAGCGCGTTACAAACGTCACTGTATTACTATTAACGCGAAATTACGTTTATAATACTGGCAGCAGTTGAACGGATTTCCTGTGTCTACATTAAACTGTTAGTAACTGTCGATATGGGACTTATTAAGACGTTGTCTTTATACCTGCAACAATGAGACATCCATCATGTAAGACAACTGCCAATTCTGGCACCCTAAAGGCCAATATACGACTGCGATATATATTATAAACTCATGTCGAGCCTAGGGAACAAATACGTCTCGGAACTGCCTGGCAGATTCAAATAGCGTGTCGGATCCGAACTACAACCCGGAAACTCCGCCTTGAGAGGGAAAGACTTTATTCAGGGCGTGCGAGTCCCGCAAGGTAATCAGGAGAATTTAAGTTTGGGTACACAGCAGAATAGATACTGTTGGAAGCAAAGCTGTGAGAGCTGGTCGTATGTCGCGCTTGGATAACTCAGTCGGTAAATTACTTTCCTACGGAACGCAAAGGCCCCAGTTTCGAGTCCCAATTCGGCACACAGCTTGAATCAAATCGCCAAGCACTCAGTTGTAGAAGCGAAACTCATTCTGGAATTTGTACCTCGTAACTGCATACGCAAATACAGCTATTCGACCAGTTCACTATCAGGGTATCTCCATTGTTTACGATTTTACATGTTCCGTAGAAACAGACGAGCAAATCACAGGTTACTCCAGTAATTTCCATTAAGAAATTTAGTCGTATTACACTCGCTTCAGGCTTTCTAATGAATTTGTCTAATGCATTCGACTTTATCGCAGTTGATTGTTAAAGCACGGAATTCTTGAGGAACTGATTCATCAGAAGCGACTAATGCTCACGTGACGGGTAGCGATACTGTCGAACTCACAACATATGGCGTCATAGGCGAGATTTCCCAGCTTTACGTACTTATAACTAAATAAAAGTGGACTTGGAATGTACTATACTCCAGTGTGTCAAAAAAATTTAAACACTCTTACTCTAGGTGTGGTTTCTGATAGGACTTCTCATATTCACATCAATTCAGTTTTTTATTGGATACGCCCGCTGTTGTACGTCGCGCTAACAAAGTAAGTGGTGACTGTATAGGTAACTTTCTTTAAATTATTTGCAATCAGAACGCATTTTCAAAACTGATTTTTGGGCAAAAGGTTGTAAATGAAAGAGAATAATAAGTCAGGGCATATTCGGATTGCTTTGCACTGATAATCCACACTCAAAAACCTAGTGCTACCTTTACATTGCGTTCCTGCAACTGCACCCATCAGATATAACACAAGCGGTAAACTGTTGTGGCCCGGTTATTTCACCTCCCCGCTGTCTGCTTGTCTCCCTCAGCTGGTGCACTCCACGTTCCTCCTCCCACTCGCCCCAGTAGCGGCGTCCATCGGTTGCGGCTGCTGTGGGCGGCCGGACCCCTCCACCACACCGCGCCAGACGGGTCCCCTGCAGCTCCCGTCAGGTGCAGACACACAGACGGAGGGCGCTGCGCACAAAGCTCTCGCCACGAAAGAGGAGGCGAGCTTTGGAACCTTCTAGCAGTAGCTTAGGTGACACGGAGCTTTACAACGTGCAGCGAAATCTTGACGGTTACGCCAGTATTCGTTAAGAAATTTCCAAACTTCATTACACTTGCTTTGATTATTTGCTTTTGTTGTTCTCTTTTGGGGAAACTCAGCTCTTTATGGCACAGTAGCAAGATGCTTACTCACAGGTCTTTAGGGCGCATTAAATATTTTTTTAGCTTTTTTTGTTCCAGGTTGAGAAAACACACTTTCCATCTTAAGAGCCGGCTGGGGTTGCCAAGCGGTCAAAGGCGCTGCAGTGTGGAGCCGCGTGACCGCTACGGTCGCAGGTTCGAATCCTGCCTCGGGCATGGATGTGTGTGATGTCCTTAGGTTAGTTAGGTTTAAGTAGTTCTAAGTTCTAGGGGATTGATGACCTTAGAAGTTAAGTCCCATAGTGCTCAGAGCCATTTTCCATCTTAAGACTTCACTGCAGCTTTTAAATGTTATTCCTGTCCACTTCGACTTGCACTGTTTAGAAAGTATTCTATTTTGCTCTACTTTCTCCATATTGGAGAATTTCACATCCACTGTACACAAACCGAGCAAGGTAGCACAGTGGTTAGCACACTGGACTCGCATTCGGCCGGACGACCGCTGAAACCCACGTCCAGCCACCCAGATCTAAGATTTCCGTCATTTTCCTTAATCGCTCCAGGCGAATACAGGGTTGGTTCCTTTGAAAGACCACGGCCGACATCCTTCCCTATCCTTGACATGATACAATCTTGTGCTTCATCCTGCACTCAACTATGAATTCAATTTCGCTACATTGTGAACTTGATTTTCAATAGTTACTGACAGACAACTGAGCTGCCCAAGTGATCTTTCTATTAAATAATAAATAGTTATAAATCTTTTCGTAAACTAAATGTTTGTTTAATGTCGCTATTCGAATCTTTGTTCCACTTTCATGGCTTTGTCACAGATGGGAAGTTAACAATGTGCACTACAAATTAAGACTGATATCCATGTAGAAATTAGTGCGGCGAGGTACTGGCGCAATTAAAGCTGTGAGGACGGGGAGAGAGTCGTGCTTGGGTAGCTCAGTTGGTAGAGCACTTGCCCGGGAAAGGCAAAGGTCCCGAGTTCGAGTCTCGGTCCGGCACACAGTTTTAATCTGCCAGGAAGTTTCAAGTTAATAATGTTCTTCTTTTCTTCTTCCATCTGTTCCGGAATAGTGTTCAAATGTGTTGCATACATATCGCGCCTCTGTTGCCTTTATACTCCATCCGAGAATGCAATGACGCGAATCTTTATTTTATGGAAAAATAACTGATGATGACTTGGCGTTGTGCACTTACATGTCTGCTCCTTAGCCTCATCTCTCGTCGCACTCCAATCCCTGCTCAGAAATTTCGGTATTTGCAAGTAAGTGTGTAGGAGAAAGAATAATTTCTCACAGCAAACAAGCAGCACTTAGTAACATAAGTCTTTTTGGTAACAGTTATCCATACGTTTAGAAGCATATACGAAGGCGATATAATGGCAGTGTCCACTCAGTATCGATGTGCACTCATTTCTACATGGATTTCAGTCTTAGTTTGTTGTGTGCAGTACCACTGAATGGAAATATTATTATTCCCAAGAGCCACGTCAACAGATTGCAAAAAGATAAAAGATTAAAAACGAAAGTGCAGAGAAAGTCACTGGCATTCTGGTGAAATATGGAAGACTTTTATGTCTCTTGAAGAAAAATTTTCCGTAAAGAGACAAATGTTACTCAAGTGATACTAAATACAATCCTTACTCAGATGAGATGATGGTGATGATGATGGGTTTGTGGGGCGCTCAACTGCGCAGTTATCAGCGCCCGTACAATTTCACAACCTTTGCTCAGCCCAATCTCCCCACTTTCATGTACGATGATGAAATGATGAAGACATCACAAACACCCAGTCATCTGAGATGAGAGGACACGCATAGAGTGAATAGACGCTTGTAAAACTAATTTCCATAAAACATACAAGGTGTTATGGGTACAAGTGCAGATATTTCTGATGATGACAGAACATTGTACGGTCAGCATTTACTTCATCACTACTTCATTTGCAGGGTAGTAATTATAGCTATTGTCAGTAGTACGTTTTTGGTTAATAGTTGTTGTTGTTGTTGTTGTGGTCTTCTGTCCTGAGACCGGTTTGATGCAGCTCTCCATGCTAATCTATCCTGTGCAAGCTCCTTCATCTCCCAGTACCTACTGCAACCTACATCCTTCTGAATCTGCTTATTGTATTCATCTCTTGGCCTCCCTCTACGATTTTTACCCTCCACGCTGCCCTCCAATGCTACGTTTGTGATCCCTTGATGCCTCAGGACATGTCCTACCAACCGATCCCATCTTCTAGTCAAGTTGGGCCACAAACTTCTCTTCTCCCCAATCCTATTCAATACCTCCTCATTAGTTACGGGATCTACCCACCTAATATTCAGCTTTCTTCTGTAGCACCACATTTCGAAAGCTGCTATTCTCTTCTTGTCCAAACTATTTATTGTCCATGTTTAACTTCCATACATGGCTACACTCCATACAAATACTTTCAGAAATGACTTCCTGACACTTAAATCTATACTCGATGATAACAAATTTCTCTTCTTCAGAAACGCTTTCCTGGCCATTGCCAGTCTACATTTTATGACCACTCTACTTCGAACACCATCAGTTATTTTGCTCCCCAAATAGCAAAACTCCTTTACTACTTTAAGTGTCTCATTTCCTAATCTAATTCCCTCAGAATCACCTGACTTAATTCGACTGCATTCCATTATCCTCGTTTTACTTTTGTTGATGTTCATCTTATATCCCCCTTTCAAGACACTATCCATTTCGTTCAACTGTTCTTCCAAGTCCTTTGCTGTCTCTGACTGAATTACAATGTCATCGGCGAACCTCAAAGTTTTTATTTCTCCTCCCTGGATTTTAATGCCTACTCCAAATTTCTCTTTTGTTTTCTTTACTGCCTGCTCAATATACAGATTGAATAACATTGGGGAGAGGCTACAACCCTGTCTCACTCCCTTCCCAACCACTGCTTCCCTTTCATGCCCCTCGACTCTTAAAACTGCCATCTGGTTTCTGTACAAATTGTAAATAGCCTTTCGCTCCCTGTATATTACCCCTGCCACCTTTAGAATTTGAAAGAGAGTATTCCAGTCAACATTTTCGAAAGCTTTCTCTAAGTCTACAAACGCTAGCAACGTAGGTTTGTCTTTCCTTAATCTTTCTTCTAAGATAAGTCGTAGGGTCAGTATTACCTCACGTGTTCCAACATTTGTACGGAATCCAAACTGATCTTCCCCGAGGTCGGCTTCTACCAGTTTTTCCATTCGTCTGTAACTAATTCGCGTTAGTATTTTGCAGCTGTGACTTATTAAACTGATAGTTCGGCAATTTTCACATCTGTCAACAGCTTCTTTCTTTGGGATTTTGAATTATTATATTGTTCTTGAAGTCTGAGGGTATTTCGCCTTTTTCGTACATCTTGCTCACCAGATGGTAGAAACTCCCGGGGCCTTGTTTCGACTCAGTTCTTTCAGTGCTCTGTCAAACTCTACACGAAGTATCGTATCTCCCATTTCATCTTCATTCTCTTTCATTTCCATAATATTGTCCTCAAGTACATCGCCCTTGTATAGACCCTCTATATAGTCCTTCCACCTTTCTGCTTTCCCCTCTTTGCTTAGAACTGGGTTTCCATCTGAGCTCTTGATATTCATACAAGTGGTTAGTATCTGCAAGTATATGTTGCATAACCAAGAAGTTAATGTTTATATTTCCCTGGGAGCAAGTCAGGTATTGAAGCGCATAGACGTTGAACAAAAGTCTGATCGTCTATACCGACAAGCACAGTCCACGTCATGGCGCAGTTACGACTGACAATGAGTAGTAAGCATCCGGTAGTAAATAAAGTGAAGTGTTTGTGATAAGACTTATATGTAGAAGAAAAAGCATCTGTCACACTGAAGTGGGCACATATTCAGGAACCAATGATCACAATACCTGTACCTTTACACCTCAACCCTGTATACACAGAGGTCAATTTGCTGAACATTGTGTCCCAACGAGTTGAGATGCTGGTAGTAGCATACATTGAAATAGTCATCGTAAAAATAAATTATTACGAACATTTTTGGTGTTAGAATGACTCTTTCACGTGTTTTCACCTTCACTGTTGATACCTGGAGAGCACTAAGAATCTAAGGTTTCTGAACAAAAAAGCAATGAAAGATTTTGGCATAGCCTATTCAATAAATTCTGCAGACATTTGTTTACTTTGCGTGCACACACACAAACACACCACACACACACACACACACACACACACACACACACACACACACACACACACACGGACACATTCACGATGGTAGGTGGAAAGTGGGTGGGGCTGCGGGGTTAAACCCTTCTGTGGATATAAAGTGCGGCTGAGAATGAATGTCACGGTATTGCCAGGCAGGTAGATCTGTTCAGAAAGGCTGAGCGTGTTATGTTGATACATTGTCACCACTGCTGTCAAAAATGCTGAACTGATCGTCACATCGGATGCCCAAGCAGAGGCCTCTGGGTTTATGGTGAACGATTTAAAGTGTCAACGCTGATACCGTAGCGACATTTTATGGTGATGGATGTGGCAGCAAGACGCCAGCAAGAGAAGGCCTTCCATGCCATGCTATTGAAAGCACTGACACTTTCCTAATTACTTGAACATATTCATCGAACGCTAAATAAGAATGCTGAAAACTGTTTGTATGTAGTAATTGAATGCTACTATTTAACCAGCCCAAAGATCCACAGTAACAGAAAACCTTTTCCCTGAAATATTAAATTGTAGATGGCTCATTTAACGCTTGCTAATTGAACACATATTTGACTTGGTGACACTTTAAAAAAATGTAGCATGACAATGCGATATAACAAATAACATGTTTACGTGGTTCTCACCTTTGGTGCAGGTTCATGTACGTTACTTGTCCTGGGTCTAATGCAGCTAGAACTAGGTAAGATTCATAGTTCTTGGCAATCTGAGATATGGCCATTGTAAGTGATAGTAATGATCTCAGACGTTCCTCCGTAAAAAGCAACGGCTAACTCGGAAGGTAGTCCGCAGAATATTGTACTGAACTGCCTCTAGGCGCTGAACAGAACTGTCTAAATACTGATTCACAAGTGCCATAGCGCCAACAAAGAGTCGTGTTTTGGCGCCCCTCGGTGGAAGAATATCCATGTTTGTCAGTAAAAGGTAGAAACAATGTAGTTCACTGTTGACAGCGTTTTTCACATTGTTGGTGACGTAAATGACACGCTGAAGGTAGTCAGTCAGAAGCAGGAAGAGGTCCGGCTTTGTGAGAGCCATCCGGAGGCTACTGCGTGAAACTGAGAGCTGTGAGGCGACTGGTTTCGCTATTGTGGTGGTAGCTTCTCATGGTATCTGTTGTGTACCTCTTCCTTGGGGCACAACAAAAACTCTGCCGCCATAAAGGAGGACACGACAAAAAAATGGTTCAAATGGCTCTGAGCACTATAGGACTCAACTGCTGTGGTCATAAGTCCCCTAGAACTTAGGACTACTTAAACCTAACTAACCTAAGGACAGCACACAACTCCCAGCCATCACGAGGCAGAGAAAATCCCTAACCCCGCCGGGAATCGAACCCGGGAACCCGGGCGTGGGAAGCGAGAACGCTACCGCACGACCACGAGATGCGGGCGAGGACACGACAGTTATTTACTTCATCACACTGTGAAGGAACTGGAAATTAAAACAAGTCTGGTTGTGAGGAAGTGTTTACATACTGCTGCTAGATACATGCTGCGCACTTAAAAAAATACCATGGAACAGAGTTGGACGAACAAAGAGAATTCGAGGTGCGAAGGGTGATGCACGAGGTCTTTGCCACCCAGAGGCAGTGACAACAATAATTCTTTGTCACACTCAGGTTCGAAATATCCCAAGCGGAGATGGTTACCATGGAGTACTTGAAGTACGAGGAAACAATGGTCCTCTTCTAAACCGGTAAGTTACCTCCACTTTGTTGCAGGCACAGAACATTCGAGAAATGAGTGCCAAGTCTATTGCAAGTCAAACAGTGAGACAATAGGAAGATGTAAAACGCCAGAACTGTTACTCTAGTGCCAACATTACACGAGACGGAGAATCCAGAAGAGTATGGCCGGTGAAATCCAGGCGAAAAGATAATGCACTTACTTAGCGTAACTGGTCATCAGCGGCACTCACATTACGCCCGGCTGGTCGTCTTGCGGATTAGCTTAGTATCAACTGGCTTACGAAGCACATGCTTATTTCAGGTACTGTCAAAATCTGAATCTGCGTGATCTGGGAGTACAAGAAAATGTATTGACTGTATTTTTAAACCATGACCATACCCTCTAAGACGTATGTCTTAAGGGCATTCCACCTTTCCTCTTCCCTCTGCGAATTTTCCTACTGCCTGTAAAGCCATGTCGGCCTGTTAAACTACTCTCATCCCCTATTCAACATAAGCAAGTTAGTCTGCGGAAAACCCAAGTTTGCTCACAAAATATTAATATCAACACCGCCGAAGCAAAAAGAACTTAGGGAGCAGCGAAATTACAACCAAAAGACTCCCGTCTTTTTCTATGTTATACTAACAGAGTGCCAGTAATTACTAAAAGGCCTACGTCGTTTTATTATCACCCCGTTTCTAACTTAACCTTGAGTGGTATTACTGAAGGTTAGTGCTGCGGATTCTGGTGTTCAGCTGAAGCAAATTTGCTGTGATAATAAAGTACTGTATCTGCACCGTAAACATCAGTTTTAATTGGCTAATAAATAGTCACCAGAATTTGATAGTTGCCAGAATTGTGTTAATAGCAGTCACACAAGCAGAATAACGGTTCATAATCCACTTTTAAGGATAATTTAGAACATTAAAACTCCGAGTTAAGAAAGTTAATGTACATAAAATTACAACAACGATGTCAGAAGTTGTCATAATAAACACTACTAATATTTAAGGAGCATGTATCCAAACTATGTCATCAACAATTCGGCTCAGTAGAAATGACATGTCAAACAATAGTTCAACAAAATATTTCAACCGCTACGGTCGCAGGTTCGAATCCTGCCTCGGGCATGGATGTGTGTGATGTCCTTCGGTTAGTTAGGTTTAATTAGTTCTAAGTTCTTGGCGACTGATGACCTCAGAAGTTAAGTCGCATAGTGCTCACAGCCATTTCAGCCAAAATATTTCATTGCGGTCGGAGAAGTAGCTTAACTGTGTTAGAGCCAAATTTCAGCCCTGGCTTTTGAAAGAATGTCTAGTTACTTTCGGTTTTTATGATGCTGATACGTGTCGAGCGCAAAACTAGTGATTAAAAGTGAATATGCAGATAGATGTATGTGAACATGGATTCCCTGCGGTGCTGTCTTGAAGAATAGCACAAAATCGTCTGCGATGTGTCCTCCGCGAAGTTTTCCACTATTTACAGTTGCTGTCTGGTTCTCGAATATGGAGCTATTATTTGTTGTTGGAACTGACATACATTCTATTATTGTGTAATACATAAGTATTGTGCACGAATAGGCAGACGCATCTACTTTGTTTATATATAACGCTTGACGCCCGCCTTATAGACTATAATGGGAGCTGTGTTGGGACGTACCTATAGGAAGTTTTAAGTAGGTGTGATTGGCATTTTTTCTTACTTGTTGTTCCAGTTACAAAATGATAAAGTCAATATAATCAGCCTACCTCTTAAACAACCAGAGTATAAAAATCAATAATCGTTGACGTTTTATTATACACTCTTCTGACATATCACCGCAGTTGATGGCTTATTGATATTTCCTTGTCTACGTCAGTAGAAAAACTTAAGGTTAACTTATATTTCTTTATCGGGATTCTCATAGTGCGAAATTACAACTGTGAACTTAAATAACATTGAATATGTCTATCCAAGTAGATCTCCGTATCTCGATGTTGGTATACAGGTTTTTTAGAACTGGAGATCTACGAAACACCAATTCGCCTCAAATAATTGATAAATCAGCCGCAAGTCAGCCCACAGATGGGGCGGCAGGCAAGGTCCTGGTGGCTTCAGCACAAACTCTGGAACCAACAGACCCGTAACACCACTCCTCACAGGCCTCGAATGTGCTGAGAAAAGTTCATAATAGACATCCTTCTACATGGAAGAAATTTATCGCCCTGGTTTAGAAACTTACGATTAACTTAGTATTTTAAGCTACAGAGAATTAGCTGGCTTATGTTCTCAACAAATAATTATTCGGTCAGTAAACTTTAACGAGATGCTGTTTGATGATGCAGAAGTACTTATATCAATTGGCCGGTGAAAAACCATGTATCGGGGAATAGTAGGACATAATAGTCGTGGAGTAGCAACTACACAACTTCTTTATTATAAACAGAACGTGTTCAGTCAATGGACCCAAACGATTGTAGACCCAGGTGGTACAGTATGAGGCACTTAGAACTACATTGTGTGTTCATTAACTTCTTCTTCTTTTCATCATCCCGTCGAAGCGGGATTCGCTTTTTGGGTCAATACACGCCATTTCTTACGGTGTAGCGTTTCCTGTCGATTTAAACTTCTTGATCTTGGATCGGCATTCCCAGTGTCTAGCCACCGTAGCTTAGTCTTCCACGTTGTCTCTGACCAGCGACAGTGAGACGACAGGCTGAGCTGATAACTGCAGTAGGTGGTGCCCCTATGATGTGTCCATACCACAGAAATCTCCACACATTTGTCTTCCTATTGAGTGGAACCACACCCACTAATGGTCGGATTACTGTATTGCTGATGTGGTCGAGCAGGAAAATGCCTATGATCTTCTCAGCATTTCCATGGCATGTAGTGAGTGCTCAGCATATAGTACCATATAATCTAAATGGATTCACGTATGTACAGTATATCGTTGATTTTAGGTGGACAGGCGTCTTCTCTGAATCGCATTCGGGTCACTTTGATTATTATGACAATATGTATATAAAATTGTTGTTGTATATCGTATGTTCGTCTCCACAACCATCGTGGCTATTCTGATGTACGGCGGAGCAGTTAATACATTCACGTAACTGGATGAAGTCTTGATGTGGGGAGAAGTTTCACCAGAACACAGACGGCTCCTTTGCCACTTTTCAAGAGGAGTGGCCGCTGTGGTGCTAAGACTATGTCCGCCTTCTCAATCTGTCACCTTCCTCAACGAGCTGGAAACAATATGTGTGCTACAATTTACTAACATTTAACGTAATGCCCTACACTTCACAGCAGTACCCCAGACACACAATTCCAACTTCACAAATATGTGGGACCACTGGCAGCCAATAAATGACACTTCATCGCCTAGGTTGCTGTGTTATCTGTTGTTACTTCTCTGGTAACAATGTATTCCACTTCTAGTTTCCAAGTCGCGTCACACATTTCTCCTTCTGATATTCATATAGCCGTGTTACAAACTTACCATGAGCAGGATGAAAGTTTGACCTTTCTGATCTAATTTCATGTACCTACTGATCATTCTGTTAGACGTGCTTCTCAGTTTGGTCCTACGTAGCTAAACGTCTAAATATAATGAATAAATTTACAGTATATGATAAGGAACTAGTTTCATAACCTCCCGCTATCTGAATCTAGGTCTTTCGCATTTTCTCCAGCTTCCTTAAAGGGAATGCCAGGACAATTCCTTGAAGATAAGAGCTCATCCCCCACTTGTAATAATGGCGTCCTCGATTGTTCATCGGACACAAATCTCCTTTTTCTCCATCAGTCTTTCGATGAGTGAAATAACTGAACATTGCAACGGCCACTTCCTTCTTCAAGCTTAGCCCAACGCATTTAGAAAATTTTTGCTCCTATTTAAGTGCTTTTATTTACGTAAAAATTTTTGTTCAAATGGCTCTGAGCACTATGGGACTTAGCATCTGTGGTCATCAGTCCCCTAGAACTTAGAACTAATTAAACCTTGCTAACCTAAGGATATCACACACATTCATGCCCGAGGCAGGATTCGAACCAGAGACCGTAGCGGTCACGCGGTTCCAGACTGAAGCGCCTAGAACCGCATGGCCACTGCGGCCGGCCAATATTTTTGTGATATTTGCACCGGTAATTATCTGCCTCTCTTGCACAGTAGCATTCTCTTTGAGGTCATATGTAATCCGAAAATCGGACGAATCAAACTTGGAATGTTTTCCTTATATGTTAATGATAGAGATAGCATTTCTATCTTTCTACCATTACACAGAATACCACACACGTGCAAATAACCATTTACATTGTTTGTTTTTGTGATTAAAACGTGTTATAGAGTTATTACAACACAATGTCTCCACAGAATGTTTGTATACAGTCAGATGTGTTAAATTTTATGAGTGTTACATTATATACATAAAACTGTAAGTACAAGTAAATTTAATTTGCCATTTTTCACTAATGAATAATCAGTTATTATTTTTGTTTTGACAGCTTTATGTATACAATGTAATACACAGAATATTTTACACCTCCGACTGTATACAAACTCTTTTTGAAGCCATAGTGTCGTAATATCTCCATAGCATGTTTTGATTACAAAAATAAACAGTGTAAAAGATTATTTGCATGTCTGTGATAGTCTGTGTTACGGAAGAGTCACAGTATTTTTTTACTACAAAAACAAAAATAATTTCAGTGACATTACCATATAACAAACATTCCAAGATTCATGTGCCCAATTTTCCAATTGCAGTATAGTCTCAAAAAGACTACTACAGTGCAAGAGAGGGGAAAATCACACACGCAAACATAAAAAAATATATTAATGTAACCATATGCACTTGAAAATGAGAAAGTCAGGAAACACTTTTTGCTCAGCATGAAAATTGGAGCAGTTTTTCATTATTTAAATCATGAATGACACAATTCCAGGCTTCCCAAAACATGGACTATGATCAAGGAAATTCAGTCCTGTGATATCTAGGGTCTCCTCGTTTTTCCTGGCCGTGTACAAACTGCTTTTCATCAGCAGCTGTTACCTGAAACGAACTGTCTACGTCCTCAAACTCAACAGCAGCGATTTGACTATGAGAACCTGCTGCCTATACATCTTGCACGAAGTCATATTTTGCGTATGTACGTAGGTTTTTCAAAGAGAAGTAAATGCTAAAAAACAAATCATTCAAAATGTTCATCATAGAATTATGCACAATACATTGTTTATTGATTACTTTCACTTAAGTAATTAAGCAGTTGTTCAATTTATTTTGATTAATTTATCAATTACTGTGCTCTATTTCCCGAAAGTTTCCACAATGTTGTGAATTATTGCAGAATAGTGTGCATTACAGCAGGATAAATGTCTACTGTGTGACACTGCAGCACGATAAAAATGATCGTCCACCAAAAAATGGCAAATATGCACACGCACTTACATTTGAAATCAGTCACTAGACCATAAAGGTAGCCGGAGTCCCATACACATAAGAGGAACCACGAAGGGTAAAACTTGTGGACAATGAGTTACGTTAATGTCAGTAGCAGTTTACTTCCATATCGATACACGTGGTTACACTGGTTAAAAGTATCATAAACATTTACATCTACATCTACATGGATACTCTGAAAATCACATTTAAGTGCCTGGCAGAGGGTTCATCGAACCACCTTCACAATTCTCTATTATTCCCATCTCGTATAGCGCGTGGAAAGAACCAACACCTATATTTTTCCGTATGAGCTCTGATATCCCTTATTTTATCGTGGTGATCGTTCCACCCTATGAAAGTCGGTGCCAACAAAATATTTTCACGTTCCAAGGAGAAAGTTGGTAATTGGAAATTCGTGGGAAGATTCCGTCGCAACGAAAAACACTTTTCTTATAATGATGTCCATCCCAAATCCTGTATCACTTTAATGACACTCTCTCCCATATTTCGTGATAATACAAAACGTGGTGCCCTTCTTTGAACTTTTTCGATGTAGTCCGTCAGTCCTACCTGTTAACAATCCCACACCGCGCAGCAGTATTCTAAAAGAGGAGGGTCAAACGTAGTTTAGGTAGTCTCCATAGTAGATCTGTAACATTTTCTATGTGTCCCGCCAATAGAACGCCGTCTTTGGTTCGCCTTCCCCATGACATTTTCTATGTTTTCTTTCCAATTTAACTTGTTTGTAATTGAAATACTTCCGTATTTAGCTGATTTTACAGCTTTAGATTAGACTGTTTTATCGTGTAACCGAAATCCTTTTAGCACTCATGTGGATGACTTCACGTTTTTCATTGTTTAGGGTGAACTGCCAGTTTTCGCACCATTCAGATATCTTTTCTAAATCGTTTTGCAATTTGTTTTGATCTTCTGATGACTTTATTAGTCGACAAACGACAGCGTCATCTGCAAACAACCTAAGACGGCTGCTCAGATTGCCTCCCAAATCGTTTATATAGATAAAGAACAGCAAAGGGCCTATAACACTACCTTGGGGAACGCCAGAAATCATTTCTGTTTTACTCGATGACTTTCCGTCAGTTACTACGAACTGTGACCTCTTTGACAGGAAATCACAAATCCAGTCACATATGTGAGACGATATTCCGTAAGCACGCAATTTCACTACAAGCCACTTGTATGGTACAGAGTCAAAAGCCTTCCGGAAATCCGGAATCGATCTGAAATTCCTTATCAATAGCAGTCAACACTGCGTGTGAATAAAGAGCTTGTTGTGTTTCGCAGAAATGATGTTTCCTAAACCCATGTTGACTGTGTGTCAACAGACAGTTCCCTTCGAGGTAATTTATAATGTTTGAACACAATATATGTTCCAAAATCCTGCAGCAAATCGACGTTAACGATATGGGTCTGTAATTTTTGAGGATTAATCCTACTATCTTTCTTGAATAATGGTGCGACCTGTGCAACTTTCCAGTCTTTGGGTATGGATCTTTCGTCGAGTGAACGGTTGTATATGATCGTTAAGTATGGAGCTAATGCACCAGCATACTTCGAAAGGAACCTAATTGGTGTACAGTCTGGACCAGAAGACTTTCTTTTATTTAGTGATTTAAGTTCTTCACTACTCTGAAGATATTTACTTCTACGTTACTCATGTTGGCAGCTGTTCTCGATTCGAATTCTGGAATATTTACTTCGTGTCCTTTTGTGAAGGCATTTCGGAAGGCTGTTTTTAGTAACTCTGCTTTGGCAGCACTGTCTTCGGCAGTATCTCCATTGCCATCGCGCAGAGAAGGCCTTGATTGTTTCTTGCCGATCATAGGGATGTACTACGTTAAGCGCATCAAATTGCGCGCGACATAGATTACAGTGATATCAAGAGATACAATGGATGTTTGCGTAACTCAAAAAGTACTACAGAACTGGCAGCCGTAAGACAGCGAAATTTCGAACAACGTGTCATCTTGATGATGCCCAGCAATGTCCCGAATGGGCCCAAAAATTTGTAGATGAGATAAACAAACTTATCTCATCGTTAAGTTTTCAACGGCGACCATCTTGTGTTTGAAGAAATAATACATATGAAAGGAACCTAAGACATTGGAGGTACCAAGAGAGTTGTTTTAAGATCATCTAACACAAGTGCCTTAACGCATTCGAGTACAATTATACCGACTGTTAATGTGGAAGGTAAACTGGCTAGATAGTGCTACGAGACGTTGGAAAGTCTCTGCCCTCCCCTCCCCCCAACGATTCTTTCTCATGTGCGTTATCATGTAAAGGTAGTAGGGAAATACGTACGTCATAGAAACCTAGAGTGGGAAAATGGGCTTAAGAGAGGTGCTACTACGGCATGAGCACTGCTTTTGTCCAATAGCTAATCAAAATAGCATGCATTTGCTTTATTCCTGGTCTGCGTATAAAAATCCTACTCCCTTAGAGGAAATCATCACTCCTGAAAAGTGTGTGGCATAGTATTTCATACGACCTGGAACCACTGTGCAAATTCAGCCTCTGGATGTTTTTTTCCCGTGCCTATAAAACATATTACCGCACTGTCTGCAGCTACGCCTTAAAGGAAAGTCAGCTTCACGAAAAGCTCAACGACAGATTGTTTTCGCATTGCGTATCACCACATTCCACCAGTTCTCACCACCCCGTTTCACCAATATGATTCTAAATATGTAAGAGTGGACAGATATCTGAATGTCCTACACAGTTTGTAGCTCCCATGAACCTTTGTGATTACTAAGCGCGCCATTTTTATTCGGTGTTCATGGTACAACCTAACGGTTTGTTTGGAACATTTCTTGAACGTCGACGATGTTCATTTTCTGAATCCAGTAGGTGGTTGATCTCTGCACCTCACAGACACTCATTTTCTGTCTCCCTCCTGATACACATGGTGAGTCATTAGCAGCTAATACTTTCCCTTTCATAATTGTTAATACAGCACTTTCAAATGAGCCTTACTGCAGACTGGACTTGCTACCTCGCACTCAAGGGGTTCCTTGTAAGTCATTTACGTTGAGTCATCATGACTAGGATAAAATGAATTGAAGGTCGATACACAGTACCTGAAATCGATCTCCAATAAACAGATTAAAAATTCATGGTCGTTGCTGCCCTTATTCGCATCTGGAAGTATAGAGTAGTACAATCCTAAAACATGTTCCGTGAACACCCGGCGACCTATTCCAATGCATGAAGTTGACAGGAGCTAGCAAGCAATGTGTGCACGAATGTCTACAATGATAAGTGACAGCTCTGTTTAGTTACCGTGGTCTACACTTGCTGAGGTATCCAAGAAACTGGGACTGTGTTGCATATTGAGCAAACCTCGCCTGCAAAGGGCAAGCCGCCTTGTGAATCCAGAAGGCAGTTAAGGTATTTATAGCGACGCCGGCAGCGGCGGCGGCAGCTGTTCAAGTGCCCGCTGCCTGCCACAATCCCATTTCGCGGACTCGCACGGGCATCTGCGGCCGCCCCAGTTGAGTCCAGACCCGCCGACAATTGCCTCGCCCCTACAGATGATCGATCACATTTACAACCCTAACCGGCCGCCCACAAGCAAGAAGAAACAGATTAGCATTTACCGCCAATGATACTTACAAAGGAACCTCCCCATCGCACCCCGCTCAGATTTATTTATAAGTTGGCACAGTGGATAGGCCTTGAAAAACCGAACACAGATCAATCGAGAAAACAGGAAGAAGTTTTGTGGAACTATGAAAAAATAAGCAAAATATACAAACTGAGTAGTCCATACGCAAGATAGGCAACATCAAGGACACTCCGAGATCAGGAGCGCCGTGGTCCCGTGGTTAGCGTGAGCAGCTGCGGAACAAGAGGTCCTTGTTTCAAGTCTCCCCTCGAGTAAAAAGTTTTTTTTTTTATTTTCAGACAATTATCAGAGTTCAGGCAGTCACACATAATCAGCTTCGCTCTCCAAAATTCCAGGACATGTTCAGATTTGCTTGGACATATGCAGGATTTGACAGTCTACACACAGAAAAATTTGAAAACGTTAAAAACATATGTTTTGACAGAGCACAGAGAAAACTGCGCGACTGTGAAACTGTCGAATTCATTTGTTGCAGTTTATGTGACAAACTCTCACGTTTTCAACACTTTCTTGGGACTGATTACTACATCCACAAGAAAACCTAAATCGGGCAAGGTAGAAGAATCTTTTTTCCCATTCGCCAAGTGTGCAAGTTAGGTGGGTCGGCAACATATTCCTATCATGTGACGCACATGCCGTCACCAGTGTCGTATAGAATATATCAGACGTGTTTTCCTGTGGAGGAATCGGTTGACCTATGACCTTGCGATCAAATGTTTTCGGTTCCCATTGGAGAGACACGTATTTTCATCTACTAATCGCATGGTTTTGCGGTGCAGTCGCAAAACACAGACACAAAACTTATAAAAGTGAACAGAGACGTCAATGAACGAACGGACAGATCATAACTTTGCAAAAATAAAGAAAGCAAACTTTTCACTCGAGGAAAGACTTGAACCAAGGACTTCTCGTTCCGCAGCTGCTCACGCTAACAGCGGGACCACGGCGCTCTTGAGCTCATAATGTCCCTGATGTTGCATATCTTGCACATAGACTACTCAGTTTGTATAATTTGCTTATTTTTTTCATAATTCCACACAACTTCTTCCTGTTTTCTCGATTGATCTGTGTTCAGTTTTTCAAGGCCTGTGCACTGTGCCAGCTTATAACTAATTCTGATGGGGGTGAGATGGGGAGGTTCCCTTGTTAGCTATGCGGGTCATTTCCAACGCGTAACATCCTCCCTAACTGTAGCGATGTAGGCAGCCCAATACTCACTTATAAATTGTACTGACTCAAGTGCTGCAGCCATAATACGTCACTGCACTCACCCAGATCGGTTGGCGGTCGCCTCAGTGGATTTCACTCATTACTTCGTTAGTCTGTCGGTGCCAGTTCTTCGTTTCTGCTGTGTTTGCTGACATACACTGATCTACTGTCATAATGCACATATATGTAGTGCGTTGTCAAATTAACAAAGCTGAATGCCATCCTCAGCTTGTTGTATGGAGAACAATACATGTACAAACACCTGTAAAATGTAATGACGAAGCTGACTCGGCCTTCTATGGCACATAGGAAGCAGGACAAAAATTACTGCCAGCAGTGTACAATGCAGTGTACAATAAAGTGACAAAAGTCATGGGACTCTTCCTAATACACATACATTTTTCATATTAGGTGCATTATTCTGCCACCTAGTGTCAGGTACTCCACATCTCCGACCTCAGCAGTTGTTAGATATCGTGACAGAGCATAATGGGGAGAACCACAAATCTCACGGGCTTCGAACGTGGTCAGGTGCTTAGGTGTCATTCGTGTCATATGTCTGTACTCGTGATTTCCACACTCTTAGAAATCCCTAGGTCCACTGTTTCCAATGTGATAGTAAAGTGGAAACGTGAAGGGAAACGTACAGCACAAAAGCGTACAGGCCGACCTCGTCTGTTGACTGACAGAGAAAGCCGACAGCTGAAGAGGGTCGTAATGTGTAATAGGCAGACATCTATCCAGACCATCACACAGGAATTCCAAACTGCATCAGGATCCACTGCAAGTACTATGAAAACTAGACGGGAGGTGAGAAAACTTGGATTTCGTGGTCGACCGGCTGCTCATAAGCCACACATCACACTGGTAAACGCCAAACGACGCCTCGCTTTGTGTAAGGAGGATGAACATTGGACGGTTGAACAGTGGAAAAACGTTTTGTGAGGAGACGAATCACGGTACACAATTTGGTGATACGATGGCAGGGTGTGGGTATGGCGAATGTCAGGTGAACGTCATCTGCCAGCGTGAGTAGTGCCAACAGTAAAATTCGAAGACGGTGGTGCTATGATGTGGTCGTGTTATTTATGGAGGGGGCTTGCACACCTTGTTGTTTTGAGTGGCACTATCACAGCACAGGACTACAGCGATGTTTTAAGCACATTTTTGCTTCCCACTGTTGAAGAGCAATTCGGGGTTGGCGATTGTATCTTTCAGCAAGATGGAACACCTGTTCATAATGCACAGCCTATGGCGGAGTGGTTACACGACAATAACATCCCTGTAATGGACTGGCCTTCACAGAGTCCTGACCTGAAAGCTATAGGACGCCTTTGGGATGTTTTGGAACGCCGACTTCGTGCCAGACCTCACCGAATAACATCGATACCTCTCCTTGTGTAGCACTCCGTGAAAAATGGATTGCCGTTCTCCAAGAAACCTTCCAGCACGTGATTGAACGTATACATGGGAGAGTGGAAACGGTCACCAACGCTTAGGGCGGGTCAACAAACATACTGAATTCCAGCATTACCGATGGAGGATGCCACGAACTTGTAAGTCATTTTCAGCCAGGTGTTCGAATACTTTTGGGCACACAGTGTATCTTGTTGGGCCTCCTTTTGTTCAGCGTAGTTTAACAACTCGACGTGGCATGGACTCTATGAGGCCACTGAAACTTCGCTGCAGAAATACCGAAACATGCTGCCCCCTCACTCATCCATAATTGCCAAAGTATTGACGTTGAAGAATTTCGTGCATGAACTGAGATCTCACTTACGTCCTATAAATGTTCGGTGGGATTAATGTCGGCGGACTGGATCACCAAATAATTCGCACGAACTGTCCAGAAGATTCTTCAGACCAATCGCGAACAAGTTTCGCCTGGTGACATGGCTCTTTGTCTTCCGAAAAAATCGCATCATTGTTTGGGAACATGAAGTCCATGACTAGTTGCAAATAGTCTCTAAGTAGCCGAACATCATCATTTGCAGTCAGTGATCAGTTCTACGTCTACATCTACATCTACATCCATACTCCGCAAGCCACCTGACGGTGTGTGGTGGAGGGTACCTTGAGTACCTCTATTGGTTCTCCCTTCTATTCCAGTCTCGTTTTGTTCGTGGAAAGAAAGAGTGTCGGTATGCCTTTGTGTGGGCTCTAATCTCTCTGATTTTATCCTCATGGTCTCTTCGCGAGATATATGTAGGAGGGAGCAATATACTGCTTGAATCCTCGATGAAGGTATGTTCTCAAAACTTCAACAAAAGCCCGTACCGAGCTACTGAGCGTCTCTCCTGCAGAGTCTTCCACTGGAGTTTATCTATCATCTCCGTAACGCTTTCGCGATTACTAAATGATCATGTAACGAAGCGCGCTGCTCTCCGTTGGATCTTCTCTATACCTTCTATCAACCCTATCTGGTACGGATCCCACACTGGTGAGCAGTATTCAAGCAGTGGGCGACCAAGCGTACTGTAACCTACATCAGTTGGACCAGGGGACCCAGACCATTCCATAACATGGAAACACAGCTCACATCATTAGGAAGCCATCGCCATCTGGCACGGTATCTTCTTGATAAACTGGATCAATGGCTTCGTGTGGTCTCAGCCATATTCGGACACTACCATCCGCTCTTACCAACAGAAAATGGAACTCATCTGAACAAGCAATAGTTTTCCAGTCGTCTATGGTCCTACCGACAAGGTCACGAGCCCAGGAGAGGCACTGAAGGCTATGTCGTGCCCTTAGCAAAGGCATTCATCTGCCGTTGCGCCATACCCCATTATGGCCAAATTTCGCGGAACTGTCCTAACGGATACGTTCGTCATACCTCACACATTGATTGCTGCGGCTATTTCGCGCGGTGCTGCTTGTTTGGCAGAACTGACAACTAAACGCAAACACCGCAGCTCCCCGTCGAACACTGCGTTGTCCGTGGCAAGAGGTAATGTATAAAATTTAATATTCTCAGCACGCTTTTGACACAGTTGATCTAGAAACAATGAATTCCCTAACGATATGCGAAATGGGATGTCCCGTGCGTCTATCTCCAGCTACCATTCCGCATTCAGAGTCGGTAAATTCCCGTTGTCTGACCATAATCACGCTGGAAACGTTTTCACATTACTCGCCTGAGTTACAACTAACATCTCTGCCAGCGCACTGTCCTTTTATACCTTGTGTACGCGATGTTACCGCCATTTGTATATATGCATATCGTTATCCCATGACTTTAGTCACCTCAGTGTAAAAAAAAAGCTTTTAAGCACTCAGAAATACTATGGTGATAACTGATTTATAAGCAGTAGAAGAAAGAAGATTTTCCATCATGAAACTAGTGATTACGGTTAAGGATAAATGTAATATGTGAGTGGACAACAACAAATGAAAATCCAAAGACGAATGAAAAGGTCAATCTACACTAAGACAAAAAACATGATGCACCACGAGGGAGTTACACAAATTAGTCATAGATTTATGTTCATTCCGGAAAATCAACACTTGTATATTTTGGCGGCCGATGGACGAATACGTCACATTGAAGCGCAGTTTCACCGCATAAAAAAAAATGGCTCTGAGCACTATGGGACTTAACATCTGAGGTCCCCTAGAACTTAGAACTACTTAAACCTAACTAACCTAAGGACATCACACACATCCATGCCCGAGGCAGGATTCGAACGTGCGACCGTAGCGGTCTCGCGGTTCCAGACTGAAGCGCCTAGAACCGCTCGGGCACATCGGCCGGCTTCACCGCATAGCTAGCAAAGGTTGTAAACAGAGGACGTTTCTATAGCAAGGCATAAAATGTTTGTGAATTTCATTCTGTGTATGAGTTGAACAATTTCTGTGCCTCGCAGACAGATGTGTGAAGGATGTAAGTAGATGATAGCGTTTGAGAGAGGACGTGTAATTGGGCACAAGCCAATTGGAGTAATTGGTGATTCGCTTTATATTTGAACAGCAACGGCCCCACTGTTCACGATGTTGGCATGAATGAGTGTACCATGGACAAATACAGTGTCAAGAAAGGAGCTGCCGGCCTAGACAGACTACAGAAAGTGAGCACCGAGCAGTCGTCAGAGTGTCATTCAGAGCCCCGGATTCATCGACGCAACATGCAGCTGGTGCTTTATCGACCACAGTGACCATTAATAGACAGCTAATACTAAGGGGGTTGAACTCGCGCTGCTCCTTAGGCCGACTACCAGTGATCTGTGTACAGCAACACGCATGTTTGACATGGTCGGGGACATTCGACATGGAATCTAGTTGACTGGGACCCGCTTCGAAATGAGCCCCAGTGACCGGCGAAGACATTTCTACTGACGCCCCAGGTAGCGGTGGGTACCAAACTCATTCTTGCCAGCCATACGCCCCGACAACCAGGCGTGATGGTCTGGGATGCGATTTCATTTCATTTATCATCAGTGGAACCTTCATAGCGCAGCGGTACAGCGACGATTTTCTACAATCTTCATGGCAAGCCCTATTATGTTTACTTTTCAGCACGATAATGCCTGCCCGCACAAGGCGAAAGTTTCTACTGCTTGTCTTCGTATTTGCCATACCCTACCTTGGCGAGAAAGATCGCTGAACCTCACCGCAATTGAAAAATTTTGGTGCTTTAAGTATAGAGCTTTCCAACAAGGTCACGATGTTGAAGATCTAACACGCCCATTGGAGAGAATTTGGTTCTATATCCCTTAGGAAGTGATCCGTCAACTACGTCAGTCAATGTCAAGCTGAAAACCTTTTGTTTAATGGCCAGAAGTGAACCATCGCGTAACTGACTTGCTCGTCTTGTAAGATACTTTCTCTTGAATAAATCATCAAATTTTTTTAAATTGTCTGCACACCTGACCATATCTACCGATTTCCGTCTAATTCGGATAATTCCTTGGTGGTGAGTCGATTTTTAATTCTTCCCTTGGAGTGTATATCTTTATGATACAGGCACTGCTGTGTGGGCCAGGTTGGCGTAGGGCTGCAAATGTTTCGAAATACGTGGACAGAAATTGAAATGTTACATCATGAACACCCTGGCCGATGAAAATGCACACTGATACTCCAATATTTCCATAACTTTGGGATACGTTCTTCAAACTTCAACCCTGTGAAAATATATTTTCAGTACAGATTAAACGAGTAAATGATGGGTATTGCGTCTTTTAAAGGTAACTTGAAATTGTCACATGGCGACTGGAACACAACACGTCTAGAGGACATGCACATGTAGCTTGTCATCTTACAGTCTTCTAGGTCAAATCATTTGCATCACGGATACGGAAGCATGATACAGACAGATCACACAGACTGTAGGCCGTAGTGCAGTGATTACGAAACGAGGGTGATGATATGGAACGATACGACTGTGTCATAAGGATAATACACACAAGTCCTCCTAGAAGGACCAACTATCTCTGAAGAGGTGAAGCATGGCTATATGTGAAATCCGGGATGGTTACAGGAACTGTGTCACCACGAACCGTCGAGATATGGTTACTGGAAGTTGGGATCGGATAACTAGTTCTACATGGTTCAGTCACACTACTGTGACCACCGCCTGTGTTCGTCATCAACTTGCAATAACCGCTCACAGACGTCAGGTGGCAGCACTAAAGGTGGACAGAATATAAAGCGTGTGGGGGGATGCGGGAAACTGTGCAGTCGTTGTCGTAATGTGGGAATGAAGCAATTTATCTGACGTCCAAAAGAGCATAGCAATTGGCTTCCGAGTCAAAGTTGGAAGCATTTCGGGAACGGCTGAGTTAGTAAATGTTGGTGTGCCGTCATGATTAAAGAATACCGTGCATGGCAAAATGGCGCCGTCCAAACCTGGCGCTCTGGCACCTGTGGTGCACCACTGGCCACATATGACAGGGGTGAACAACGGCTGCGGAAATCTGTACGGGCAAATATAAGTGCAACTGTTGCGCAACTGACCATACAGATGAACCGAGGAGCTCCTCAACGACCGTTCAAAGAGCGTATGGGTCCCAACAGTATGTGCCTGATTCATACGTCCATGCTGACAATCGTTCATCAGCAACGTAGCTTGGAATCTGCATGCCAGTTCCGCAACTGAAAGTCCATTGTGTGGCGATAAGCGGTCTTATCAGATGAATTACGTTTTATACACCGCCGCACGGATCGGCGAAACATCTGACAACCAACACCTCCGACCAGGAGGGAGCATTATTGTCTTTGGCTTGCTTTCGTGGCATTCCCTGGGTGATGTCGTCATTCTGGAAGGCGGAATGTATCAACGTAAGTATGAATCTATTCTTGAAATCATGTCCACCCTTACCCCAGTTTATTTTCCCTCGACACGATGAGATCTGCCAGCAGGACAATGCAGCGTGACACAAAGCTCACTTGGTACGTGTAAGTTCCGAAGAGCACTGGTGCACTTTTACCGTACTCTCCTGCCCATCAGACTCCCCATGTTTAACCCAAATTGAGTGTCTGTGAGACGACCTCTTTCGGGCTGTTCGCACCATCTACACCTACATCTACATGGATACCCCGAAAATCACATTTAAGTGCCTGGCAGAGGGTACATCGAACCACTTCTACAATTTTCTATTATTCCAATCTCGTATAGCGTGAGGAAAGAACGAACACCTATATCTTTCCGTACCAGCTCTGATTTCCCTTATTTTATTGTGGTGATCGTTTGTCCCTATGTACGTCGGCGCCAACAAAAAATTTCCCATTCGAAGGGGAAAGTTGGTGATTGGAATTTCGTGGGAAGATTCCGTCGCAACGAAAAACGCCTTTATTTTAATGATGTCCAACACAAATCCTGTATAATTTCAGTGACGCTCTCTCCCATATTTCGTGATAATACATGGATTCTCAGCAGAGAAACCTTGCGCTAATGAGCACGGTACAGGAGTCGGCACGGCTCCACATCCCTGGGGATAACTTCCAGAACATCACTGACCCACTTCCTGCACGTCTCGCATTGCAAAATATGATTATACAGGCTTTTAACAGGTAATCGCACTAATGTAAATGGACAATGTACACTGTGTGTCAGAGTCAGCATTTTCAGCATATATGTCTCGAGACACATATGTATCCAACTTCTCGAATCATCGTGACAGACCAATAGAGGTGATTTGGTAATTGTTGAAAGGACGCTGAACGTTCCCCAGTATGAGGGAAGAATGCTGAATCCTGTTGTCACATCATTCACGATCGAAGAACCAAATTGCTTCTCCATGCTGTTCGTAATCAGAATAACCAAATGATCTCTTTAGGAGGATAATGAAAAACCCCACGCTGTAGTTTATACCAGAAACGCTTAGACGAACGTACAGATCCTCGAGTTATCTAAACAGTCCCCTCGCATGTCTCCCATACAGCACGTCTGGGAAGGAGATGGGAAGATGCATACCATTATACCAGTCCTCAGCCGACACGTGTTTTAGGTATGGCAAGAAATTCATCAAGATGAAATTCGGATGCTGCTTGTTTCAATGCTGCAGCGGAGACAAGAGTATTTGTGGGGACCAAACGCAATACTTACATTGACATTGGACGTTAGTTTCAACTGGAATGAAAATTTAATCATTTCTGTGATTTTTATCGCCAAATAGTTTGCTGAATATAGGACAGTACTTAACGGTATAGTGATATTTCTTCAATAACTGCCCAGTCCTTGTCTGCGTCTGTCCAACTGTATCACTTGAATCAGTAGAATAAACTAAATGGCTTTTGTCGAATTCTTCTCAATAGACTTGACATACAGGAAAAGATGAATGATAACCTTGGTGGAGTTTGTATTAATTACTATTGCTTCTTTCGGCCTTGTCAGTGGAAAGAAACTATAGTTTCATCTCAGAAAAGTGTCTAGACTATTACTTATCTAGTAGTGTGGCATCCAGGCATTAGCTGGGACTGTGCAAACCCTGAGCGCAGCAGCAGGAACACTTTGCAAGAGGTTACGAAATCTGCCTAGTCCGGCAAGAATGGTTCAAACGGCTCTGAGCACTATGGGACTCAACTTCTGAGGTCATTAGTCCCCTAGAACTTAGAACTACTTAAACCTAACTAACCTAAGGACATCACAAACATCCCCGAGGCAGGATTCGAACCTGCGACCGTAGCGGTCTTGCGGTTCCAGACTGCTGCGCCTTTAACAGCACGGCCACTTCGGACGGCCAGTCCGGCAAGATACAGGTTCGTGATGAGTGCAGATCTGCGTTATTTCCATAAATACTCTCCAAGACATCGAACTAGAGGTTTTTAAGTAACGCAGTATTCCGGTGTCATCAACTGTTCCACCATCCTGTTACTCACTCTCAGTACGTTAACCATTCTTTCTTTTAAGATTCTGGCTTCTGCACATGAAATTCGATTCGTCTAACTGTGGATTACGCCCATAGTATTGAAAAAATTACTAGGTGAGATGTATGTAATTATTTGTATCTTAAATAACCATGGAACATTGCTACTCGAGCGACGTGAGTTAGCGGAAGTTCCTGTTCGGAATGAACTAGAGTCAGACCACTCTCCCGTCTTCCTTATAGATCACAGGTTTTCAAAGTTTCCCCTCGGCCCCCTTCCCAACGATAAATAGTGTCAGACCCCCAGCCTACTTTATTAATAAAAATATTTATTTTTCGCATCTTCTTTGTCTTATACTCTGCTCTACCGAATTCAATTTAGAAGAACTTTATGCAACAGGAAGCAAAACGACATAAATTGTTATAACGAAAATACGGAACAACTTGTTTCTCTTTATTGCATTTACATTTGTTCAAAACGTGTGAAATGAATAATATTTATAGTTTGACAAACGAGTATTACAAGAGCATTAAAAATTTTAATTACAAAGTCTATTGTGATGGACCAGCTTGCTTTTGAGATGAAAGTTTCTCACGACTTGGTGTAATAGCAGAAACAGCCACTCAAAGTTCTTCGTTTACATTTTGCTGTCAGTGGTGGTTCGACTTCATAGGTGGCAAAGCTGAAAAGCCAGACACTCACAGACATGTTGGTGTAGAAGGAATCAGGATCTTCATTGCGTTACGCTCATTGTTGGAAATTCCTCCCTAATATGTATCCAACACTCCAACGAAGACGCTTTATTAAATTTACTCTTCATTGAAGTGTCAGACGTGAGATAAATAAGTTGTTTTGCCCTTATATAGTTAGACATGATTATCCAGGAGCATTTTTGACTTGCGTTTTAATAGATTTATATATATGAAGAGCATATTTTCATTGATTTTAATCCAATTCTTCTTACCGAACTCATCACTGAAATAATCCTCAAAGTGAACTTTTAGTGCTGCAAGATGATGAAAAATGTAGGCTTTTATCTCCATGAGAAGAATATTACTGTCTCTGTCCTCTGACACTAGAGTGGAGAACATAATAGTCCAAATGGCTCTCAGCACTATGGGACTTAACTTCCAAGGTCATCAGTCCCCTAGAACTTAGAACTACTTTCACCTAACTAACCTAAGGACATCAAACACATCCATGGAGAACATATCTACCATGCAGCTTACCATTCAGTTTTGCAACAGCTCTGGTTTATTTATGAACGCCTTCAGTCTTTCGTTTCGAGATAGTGCAGTTGCCCGAATCCCTTGAATTGGAGCGTTGAGAGTATTTAGTTTCTCAAAAATGTAATGAGGTAAGCCATTTCCAATATAAAATTTCAGTAGATGAACCAGTCAGCCAAAGAGTGTTTTCTATCCTTTATCAGCAGCATACCTCATAACTCAATTCAAACGTTCCTCTTAGTACACTACTGGCCATTAAAATTGCTACACCATGAAGAAATGCAGATGATAAAAGGGTATTCATTGGACAAATATATTATACTAGAACTGACATGTGATTACATTTTCACGCAATTTGGTGGCATAGAACCTGGGGAATTAGTACCCAGAACAACCACCTCTGGCCGCAATAACGGCCTTGATACGCGTGAGCATTGAGTCAAACAGAGCTTTGACGGCGTTTAAAGGTACAGCTGCCCATGCAGCTTCAACACGATACCACAGTTCATCAAGAGTAGTGACTGACGTATTTTGACGAGCCAATTGCCCAGGCACCATAGACCAGACGTTTCCAATTTGTGAGAGATCTGGAGAATGTGCTGGCCAGGGCAGCAGTCGAACATTATATGTATCCAGAATGGCCAATACAGGACCTGGAACATGCGGTCGTGCATTATCCTGCTGAAATGTAGGGTTTCGCAGGGATCGAATGAAGGGTAGAGCCACGGGTCGTAACACATGAAATGTAACGTCCACCGTTAAAAGTGCCGTCAATGCGAACAAAAGGTGACCGAGACGTGTAACCAATGGCACCCCATACAATCACGCCGGGTGATACGCCAGTATGACGATGACGAAAACACACTTCCTATGTGCGTTCACCGAGATGTCGCCAAACACAGTTATGAATATTATGATGCTGTAAACCGAACCTGGATTCATCCGAAATAATGACGTTTTGCCATTCGTGCACTCAGGTTCGTCGTTGAGTACACCATCGTAGGCGCTCCGGTCTGTGATGCAGCGTCAAATGTAACCGCAGCCATGGTCTCCGAGCTGATAGTCCACGCTGCTGCAAACGTCGTTGAACTGTTCGCGCAGATGGTTGTTGTCTTGCAAACGTCCCCATCTGTTGACTCAGGGATTGAGACGTGGCTGCACGATCCGTTACAGCCATGCGGATAAGATGCCTGTCATCTCTACTGCTAGTGATACGAAGCCGTTGGGATCCAGCACGGCGTTCCGTATTACCCTCCTGAACCCACCGATTCCATATTCTGCTAACAGTCATTGGATCTCGACCAACGCGAGCAATAATGTCGCGATACGATAAACCGCAACCGCGATAGGCTACAATCCGACCTTTATCAAAGTCGGAAACGTGATGGTACGCATTTCTCCTCCTCAGACGAGGCATCACAACAAAAAAAAATGGTTCAAATGGCTCTGAGCACTATAGGACTTAACATCTGTGGTCATCAGTCCCCTAGAGCTTAGAACTACTTAAACCTAACTAACCTAACGACATCACACACATCCATGCCCGAGGCAGGATTCAAACCTGCGACCGTAGCGGTCACGCCGTTCCAGACTAAGCGCCTAGAACCGCACGGCCACACCAGCCGACGCATCACAATGACGTTTCACCACGCAACGCCGGTCAACTGCTGTTTGTGTAGGAGAAATCGGTTGGAAACTTTCCTCATGTCAGCACATTGTAGGTGTCGCCACCGGTGCCAACCTTCAGTGAATGCTCCGAAAAGATTATCATTTGCATATCACAGCATCTTCTTCCTGTCGGTTAAATTTCGCGTCTGTAGCACGTCATCTTCGTGGTGTGGCAATTTTAATGGCCAGTAGTGTAGTTTACCGCTTGAAAGTCATCGAGGATTACCAAAAAAGGAGCCGTTGAGTGTGTTCAGCATCCATTTCTTCATGGAGCTCTTTAAGAAGCCACGTATTTGTAGATTTTGCTTTAGTAATGTTAACTATGTCCATAACCAAGTCAGCACTTCATGATGGGGTGGGCTAAATTCCTGAGCGGTCAGAGCCTCTCGATGTGCCATGCAGTGAGTTCATACTGCTTCAGGAGCTACACCTTCAACTTTTGCTTGAAATCCACCATGAATTCCGACATTGAGTGATCTCCGTCTGTGCAGATTCCATTGCACATGTTCATTGATATCCCGTTCTGGTTAGAAAGGGTATTTATCATGCTAAAAGGAAACTGTAGTTGTTTCCATTATAGCCTCACAGAAAAGCAGTTTCCCTGGAATGTTAAACTCATCATTGAACCGAAAATAAGCAATGAAATGAGCCAACGGTACGGTTTTAGAGCCAAGTAGTGACTGCTTGGTCCTGAATGTCCACTGATTGGCAGAAACGTTATAACACAGCCTACATTGATATGAGTCCCCTCTAGTAGGACTGCATGGCCCCGAGACAATAAGGGAATTACACAAAAAGAGAAAACACAGATGGGAAATCCTTCTAACACAATACGAGCCGCTAATAGAGAAATCTACTAAATGAAGCGACTCTGACAAAGGATAAAATCTTATGGCCCGGCTGTGGAATCGGTGTGGTGGTCGGCATCTGTGAACTCCTATGGAAAGCCGCTGAAGGGCCAAGAAACAATGAGTTGGCGACAGGGTATTGGATATCCATGTCTCATTACAAAACGTGGAACTGGGAAATTTGACTTCTCCGTAAAGCACGACAGCGGTAGCACCAGATTGACAGACCTGACAGTAAAGTACAATCCTATTGTAGGTACAGGTGTTTGGCAGCACACAGTTCAGCGTACATTATTAAACAATAGGCTCCGCAGCAGACGAATCTTACGCGTTCCCACGTAGACACAACTAGACTCTCAATTACCTTTGCAGAGGTCACTGAATAACCGAGATTGGACCGTAGGCCAATAGAAACATGCTGTATGATCAGATGAATCACGTTTCTACACTACTGGAAATGGAAAAAAGAACACATTGAAACCGGTGTGTCAGACCCACCATACTTGCTCCGGACACTGCGAGAGGGCTGTACAAGCAATGATCACACGCACGGCACAGCGGACACACCAGGAACCGCGGTGTTGGCCGTCGAATGGCGCTAGCTGCGCAGCATTTGTGCACCGCCGCCGTCAGTGTCAGCCAGTTTGCCGTGGCATACGGAGCTCCATCGCAGTCTTTAACACTGGTAGCATGCCGCGACAGCGTGGACGTGAACCGTATGTGCAGTTGACGGACTTTGAGCGAGGGCGTATAGTGGGCATGCAGGAGGCCGGGTGGACGTACCGCCGAATTGCTCAACACGTGGGGCGTGAGGTCTCCACAGTACATCGATGTTGTCGCCAGTGGTCGGCGGAAGGTGCACGTGCCCGTCGACCTGGGACCGGACCGCAGCGACGCACGGATGCACGCCAAGACCGTAGGATCCTACGCAGTGCCGTAGGGGACCGCACCGCCACTTCCCAGCAAATTAGGGACACTGTTGCTCCTGGGGTATCGGCGAGGACCATTCGCAACCGTCTCCATGAAGCTGGGCTACGGTCCCGCACACCGTTAGGCCGTCTTCCGCTCACGCCCCAACATCGTGCAGCCCGCCTCCAGTGGTGTCGCGACAGGCGTGAATGGAGGGACGAATGGAGACGTGTCGTCTTCAGCGATGAGAGTCGCTTCTGCCTTGGTGCCAATGATGGTCGTTTGCGTGTTTGGCGCCGTGCAGGTGAGCGCCATAATCAGGACTGCATACGACCGAGGCACACAGGGCCAACACCCGGCATCATGGTGTGGGGAGCGATCTCCTACACTGGCCGTACACCACTGGTGATCGTCGAGGGGACACTGAATAGTGCACGGTACATCCAAACCGTCATCGAACCCATCGTTCTACCATTCCTAGACCGGCAAGGGAACTTGCTGTTCCAACAGGACAATGCACGTCCGCATGTATCCCGTGCCACCCAACGTGCTCTAGAAGGTGTAAGTCAACTACCCTGCCCAGCAAGATCTCCGGATCTGTCCCCCATTGAGCATGTTTGGGACTGGATGAAGCGTCGTCTCACGCAGTCTGCACGTCCAGCACGAACGCTGGTCCAACTGAGGCGCCAGGTGGAAATGGCATGGCAAGCCGTTCCACAGGACTACATCCAGCATCTCTACGATCGTCTCCATGGGAGAATAGCAGCCTGCATTGCTGCGAAAGGTGGATATACACTGTGCTAGTGCCGACATTGTGCATGTTCTGTTGCCTGTGTCTATGTGCCTGTGGTTCTGTCAGTGTGATCATGTGATGTATCTGACCCCAGGAATGTGTCAATAAAGTTTCCCCTTCCTGGGACAATGAATTCACGGTGTTCTTATTTCAATTTCCAGGAGTGTATTTACAAATGGTCTGTGATAGTGTCCGGACACGCCGTGAAACAGAGAAACTGCTGTTCGGAACATGGACAGCAGCACTGACACAGGTCAGTGGGGGGAACGGGGCCAGCATTAGGGTATTCGGGTTATTCACCTAGGCCTGTTGTAGTAATCGGAGGAAACATGGCCTACGTGAACATTATTGTAGGCCACCCGCATTCATCCCCGACGTCCATGGCGTCTTCTAGCAAGATAACTGTCAGTGTAACAAGGCCAGAACCATGATACACTGGTTTGAGAATCATGGTGGCGAACTCGCGTTGATGTCTTGACTATTAAATTCGCCTGATATGAACCTCATGCATCACACAATGGACGCTATTCGGCGTCAACTCCACGCACACAGAGTACGTTAAGGGAACTGCATGACCTATGGGAAAAAATCTGGTGCCACTCCCTCTGGAGACATAAGAAATTTTTTTTGAATTCTTGCTACGCAGAACCGCTGTGGTATTGCGTTACAAAGCTGGACGGAAACTGTATTAAGTAGGCGGCCTTAGTCAGTGAAGGTTGATAGTGTGGACTTCATGCAAGGAAAGGTAAAAATATGATATTGTAAAATGCTGGCCTCCGTCCTGTTACTGGTGTTACCAAAAACTTTCAAAAAGCCTATGGTGGAATAGTTGTGTGCTTCGCTGAGTAGAAGCTGTTGACAGATTCTAGTCCGATTCTTGAAAGATCTTTCAAATGAGCATGCAATAAACACTCTTTGGCAAAAAAATACGACGCACCACGAAGGAATTATCCTAACAGAACGGAAATCGGTAGATCCGATTTACTTGTACAGTCAAACAAACGATTACAATTTCAGAAAAATTGAATGATTTATTCAAGGGAAACAGCTTCAAAAAATGATCAAGTTAGTAACACGTTTGTAAACCTCTGATTCTTACGGAAGCTTATGTTCAGCTTGGTTGGTAGAGTTTTTAGATGTCCTCATGAGGAACATCGTGCCTTATTCTGTCCAACAGGCGGGCTAGATCTTCAAAATACCGAGCTTGTTGGAGGGCCCTGGCCATAATGCTCCAAACGTTCTCCGTTTAGGAGATATTCTGTGAACCTGTTGGACAAGCACGAAAAAAAGCAATAGAAATCATCGGCGAACGCGGGCGGACGTTATATTGCTGAAAACTAAGCCTAGGATAGTTTGCCATGAAGAGCAAAAATGGAGCGTATAAGATCATGGACGTATCACCCTGCTGTAAGCGTGCCGCGGATGTCCACCAAAGGGGTCCTGCCATGAAAAGAAATGTCATTCCAGATCATCACTTCTCGTTGTCGGGAAGTATTGCAGGCGACGATGAAGTTGGTACCCGACAGAGGTCAGGGGTCTCCCTAGTTATATCTTCGCTGGACATCGAGTCTAAGTTCGAAGTGGGACTTATCACTCAAGACAATTCTGTTCCATTCAGTGAAATCTAGACCTTCCCAACATAACTCCAAATGGGCATATTGGAGTACGGAGGTCAATGATAATCGGCGCGAGGCGCTCCGTGAGTTCGGTAGTCACTGAAGCAGAGGTTGCTCGTCGGATCGATGGTAATGATGAATCAAGGGCTCTGAGTACGTCTCTGACGATTATTCGGTCCTGACGTTCTGTCATCTCCCTCGGCGGTCCGCTTCCTTCTTGACGCTGTGTTCGCTACAGATCACCCATTTTCGCCAACTTCTACGAATAGTGGCATCTCTCCTGTTCAAATGTTGAGCGATTCGCCGATTACTCCAACCACACATTCTCTTTTAGATGCTGACATTGGAGTATATTCTTCAACTGCCTTTCTGCGAGATGTAATTACTGACCAACAGACTATATGGAACTAAATTCGCGAAAACTGTATGCCCTGCTATCGACATGTCTCTTGTTTACTCTGCTTGCAGCGTCAAACATTCGCCCATCGACTGTCACAGACCACAATTTTACGTTTTCCGTCGACATCTTTTAAAGAGAAAATCAGCTATTAATCGCCTGTTTTTCTCATTATTCCACCTCTTCGCTTGATACACGTTAACAGTTTTAACTTTAACTGGAGCAGATGACTGCATTTTTTTGCCTTACGAAATAGTATACATGTTACTGGTTCATCTCAGGGACCGGATAACGTATCAAATGACGCTCTGAAGATACGCAACACTTGGTTCCCAGCGAACAGTATGGTTCATAACTGCAACGAAACATATACCATCAAGTTTCCTGCATAGGGTTGTTACAGCGTTAAGATTCAACTTGCCCTCAATGCAACGACAACTGAAGCACTGGGTTTCTGGGAATGAGGGTAGGCTATAAGCATAATGAGGTGGATGTCCCATAACATACAATTAAGAAGGTCACAAAATTTCCAAACTGACCTTACGACTTGTCTTAGAAGAAAGATTAAGGAAAGGCAAACCTACATTTCTAGCATTTGTAGACCTAGAGAAAGCTTTTGACAATGTTGACTGGAATACTCTCTTTCGAATTCTCAAGGTGGCAGGGGTAAAATACAGGGAGCGAAAGGCTATTTACAATTTGCACAGAAACCAGATGGCAGTTATAAGAGTCGAGGGGCATGAAAGGGAAGCAGCGGTTGGGAAGGGAGTGAGACAGGGTTGTAGCCTCTCCCCGATGTTACTCAATCTGTATATTGAGCAAGCAGTAAAGGAAACAAAAGAAATATTCGGAGTAGGTATTAAAATCCATGGAGAAGAAATAAAAACTTTAGCGTTCGCCAATGACATTGTAAATCTGTCAGAGACAGAAAAGGACTTGGAAGAGCAGTTGAACGGAATGTACAGTGTCTTGAAAGGTGGATATAAGATGAACATCAACAAAAGCAAAACGACGATAATGGAATGTAGTCGAATTAAATCGGGTGATGCTGAGGGATTTTGATTAGGAAAGTATGTGTATGGAGTGTAGCCATGTACGGAAGTGAAATATGGACGTTAAATAGTTTGGACAAGAAGAGAATAGAAGCTTTCGAAATGTGGTGATACAGAAGAATGCTGAAGATTAGATGGGTAGATCACATAAATAATGAGGAGGTATTGAATAGAATTGGGGAGGAGTTTGTGGCACAACTTGACGAGAAGGGACCAGTTGGTAGGACATGTTCTGAGGCGTCGGGGGATCACAAATTTAGCATTGGAGGGCAGCGTGGAGGGTAAAAATCGTAGAGGGAGACCAAGAGATGAATACACTAAGCAGATTCAGAAGGATGTAGGTTGCAGTAAGTACTGGGAGATGAAGAAGCTTGCACAGGATAGAGTAGCATGGAGAGCTGCATCAAACCAGTTTCAGGACTGAAGACCACAACAACAACAACAAAATTTCCGTAAGTACACTCTAAATATGGCTGTTGATACTTCATCTGCAGATCGTCTCTTCGAGAAAGTACTAATTCTGTTCCGCAAAAAATGCATGGCAACACGTGAGATATGTTTACACTAAAATATGGGTAGCTGAATGTGAGTAGTCGAAAAAGAAACAACTAGTCAACGAATGAGCCGGCCGCTGTGGCCGAGCGGATCTAGGCGCTGCTGTCCGGAACCGCGCTGCTGCTAAGTTCGCAGGTTCGAATGCTGCATCGGGCATGGATGTGTGTGATGTCCTTGGGCTAGTTAGGTTTAAGTAGTTCTATGTCTAGGGCACTGAAGACCTCAAATCTTTAGTCCCTTAGTGCTTAGAGCCATTTCAACTATTTTTGAACTAAACGAATGCAAATCTAGGCTGTGCTTGTCATCTCTGTCAACATCCTATATGTGAAGCGGAGCATTGCCACCGGTTTGACGTCTTGAGAGGAAGTCTGTTGCAGCGAAGTTTTATACACTCATAGAATTCCATTATTATTTGACTAGGTAACAATTACCATTAATTACACTTGCTTGGAAAGCCCTTTAAGATGACATTTCAAACAAAACAAAGGCATTCGGCTATCAAGAGCAGACGTTATTGATGAACTTATGTTTTCGGCCGCTTTATTAGTCTAAGGCTGCTGAAGAAGCCCTGCTGCTTTTCTTGGCGCTTGGCCAGAAGAATCCGGTAGAACGTGACTTGTTTCTGCTTCTGTAAGGGTGTACACAGCTGCAAAGCGCTTGTCACGAGCATAAGCAAACGGTATTGGATACGTGTTACCAGAGATACCATGGCAGTATTGATACATTCGATCAGATAATTTGCAGTTAGCTTATGGCTTGCAGCGTTGACATAATAAATGGAACACAACAGTCGCTCTTAAATGTAGGCAGCTCCAGAGAACAGTGGCGACATGTCAGTCTGACGCCAGAGCTCGATCCAGTGATATGATAGCAGTCTTAATTTCCACATGATCTACTGATTGACAGTTCTCTTTAAATGTGGCTAATCACAAGATTATGTGTTTAAATAAAGGTGAGTGTCCAAAACGTATCAGATTATGAGGATCGTAGTGTGAACGTCTGAAGACAGCCAATCCATTTAAGGACTAGCTGACAGATCCGGTGTTGCCCAGGTATTCATTGTGCCAGTTTTCTGTAGAAACGGTTCATTTCCATGTGTTATTGGAAACACCTTTGAAATTATAAAACAGTCGTACAAAGAAACATGCATTAAGTACAAGTGCTTAAGTGCTGATGCTTCGCATGCTACAATGCAATTTTCCAAATGTCTCTGGTCAAAGTCTCTTCATAATGCAACAGACAGCTGTCGTTTTCTCCTACAGCCGTTTGCGCTTGGCAGTTGAGAGCTGTCAAAAGTGCTGCCAGGTGTGAGGGATTCTGTTAAGTCGACTTGAGTGTACAGATTAAATGTTTTAAAACATCATGCATGACGTGGCGTTTTTTCATGTGTGCCGGTATTTATGACGTCATATCTCTTTAACTATTTGTGTGATGTATTTAAGTAGGTACTTTAATCAGCATACTGTATGTGGATGCTGTCTGCGAAATATGTTGCCAATAGAGTTAGTAGCGAAGAAGTAGCAAATTTAAACTCCATGCTCGATGCGGCAATTTTTCAAGCATCTCTTGCTAATGACATCATATCATCTTATCTGTGTGTCGTACAATGATATAATTTTGTAGGTACATTCGTCGGCATACGTGGATGGTGTATGCAAAATCTGTTGGAATGCATTGAATAGGAAAGAAGTAATAAATTTAACCGTCGGGCACAATGTGGCAGTTTTTCATGCATCTCAGTGACAATGACGTCATATCTCCTGATCTATGAGTGGCACCTAGATATAATTTTGTAGGTGCATTTAGTGGTATGTGTGGGTAGTATCTGCGAAATTTATTGCGAATGCAGATAGTGACACAGAAATAATAAATTTAAACGTCATTCATGGTGTGGCAGTTCTTCACTCATGTTATTGTTTATAACGTCACGGTTCCTTAACTACAAGAAATAGGTAGTTCTTACTCCGACAGGTATTGGTGGTTGACAGTATCGGATACGTATACCAAATTTGGTTGATGTCGGTCTAGTGGTTTTGGAGGAGATGAGGACCATAAAAAATGGTTCAAATGGCTCTGAACACTATGGGACTTAACTTTTGAGGTCATCAGTCTCCTAGAACTTAGAACTGTTTAAACCTAACTAATCTAAGGGCATCACAAACATCCGCGCCCGAGGCCGGATTCGAACCTGCGACCGTAGCGGTCGCGCGGTTAGCGGCCGGCTGAGGAACATACAAACACAAGTAAACACATACAGTTTCTTAATATGTCTGGGTTTAAGAGTCTTAAATCACGACGCGAAGTGCTCTAGTCATGATCCGGGAGAATGGGACACATTTTAAAGGAAATCCCATGCAAGACGTTTAATCCACAAATACTAGACAACTGCTCCAGCACCTAAAGCCCTCTTCAAACATTCGTGGCGGCAGACATCGAACTAATTCAGAGTAGCGTTACTAGTTTGCTACAGGCGGTACGGTAAATACGATTGTGTAGTATGGATTCTGCTGGAAGTTGAATGGGGATTTTTTAAAGAAAAACTACATTGTTATGGCGAAATTCTGTTGATTAAATTCAGCCAATTCGTAATACAGGAAGACCGTGCTACAACAATGCTGCTGCCATTGTCTTGGGTAGCGATGATGAGAGTAGCCTAAGGCTGGTGCGATGGCATGTAGACGAACAGTTTTCCTTTGCTCAAGAAGGGAGCGGGGCAGGAAATAAGATTGCTGATATTCGTATGGCGTGATCACTATTATAGTTTGTAGTCCTAATGTTAAGCTACACTTACTCCCACGGTAATCAAGGATCCCATCGTCCGTCACCTAATAGCGGGAGAGAAAATTCCAGAAAACACCAAACTTATAAGCGACTCTTTCAATGCGTAAGGTGGTTTTTATTTTCATTCGATGTTCATTCTGTAGTTCCTTGTAAAAATCATCGTCATTACAGACACTCTGAATACCTAAATAATCTGATGGGAGATGTTATGCTTTGAGAACTGTAATAAATAAACCATAGGAGAAATAATGTTAGGTTACGGATCTTCCACATTAACTGCTCTCCTTAAAATCGACGAACGATGAAACTATCCTGTGCGCAACAGCACTGTCACCAAACAGTCACATACTGTTGGGGATATTATATCGTAAATCGAATTTTGGGAAGAATTGCTTCCAAATTTCTTTATTCCTGTTCCTAGAAAATTTCCTTCGGGAGCATCCAACGTAACCTTCGTACGTGTTGCGCTCTCGCTTTCAGATACACTGTACTGCGTTCTAACAATGAAACATTCATGGGAACCTGCGGCATATTTACGAGGATTCACCTTATTATCATATACTGCTGATGATCGTATCTTGGTTCTTAGCCGACAATGTGATGCACTGTAGAATGCCTTTCGGATATCAAGGAAGAAGGCGTCTACCTGTTCACGTTCAGAAATATCTAGTATTTGCAACCAGACGTAGTTTATCCACATGGAGTATGTAGCGCATACTACGAGACCCGAGCCATGAGGGACCCCACACCCACATTACTTATTTTTTTAAAAAAAGATCAACTGTTATTAGTTTTGAAACGAAAAAATAATTACGTGAGCGAGATTCTGCAGTATTTTCAATATTCTGGAAATAATAGTTGTGTGTGATTCTGACTTTAGAATCATGAGAGGTAAATCTGTTTAAATACACCAAATTTCATTACGAATTCGCGCCATAATACTTTTGACAACTACATTTTGAAATAGGTCTTCAGGAGAGGAAATAAACTATCGAATAAAAGGGATCAAATAAAAAAGTCACACATCTGTTCATATCTTTTAAAAAAAAACAAAGTCAAAACGAAGGCGATCATGCTTATTCATGTCCCCCTGACGACAAAAGAACATTTGCTTGAAACATTTTGTAATTTGCATCTGAACACACAGTTATTTAGGCTGGTCAAGAAAAATGGGACACCCTGTATATTGTAAGCAGCAACGGTCCTACCACACTTCCCTGCGGTGCTCCGGGTATCGCCTCTTACATCTGTCGGTTATGTTCCGTTAAGAGTGACGTGTTGAGTACTATATGCAAGAAAGTCTTGGATCCAATCGCAAGTCTGCTCCGATACTCAGTAAGCTCGTATTTTTTCGTTAAACTGCAGTGCGGGACAGTGTCAAATGCTATACGGAAATCAAGGAAAACGACATCAACCTGAGCGCGAATGTCCACTGAACTGTGGATCTCAGGGAGGAACAGAGCGAGCGGAGTTTCGCAGGATCTCTGTTCGCGAAATCCTTGTTGATATTTCTAGGGGAGATGTTCATTTCCCAAGGATGGAATAATTCATGAGCATAAAACGTGTTCCATAATTCTACAACACATTGACGTCAACGATATAGGTCTATAATTGTGTGGATCTGTGTTACGGCCTTCCTTTAAAACGGTAAGTACCTACGACTTTTTTTCCAGTCAGTAGGTACCTTTTGTTGCTCAAGCGATCTACGATAAATTACTGCTAGAAGAGGAGCAATATCTTTCGCATAATCTTGATAGAACTTACGCTTATCTCATCTGGTCCTGACGCCTTTCCAATAGTAAGCAATTGTAGCTGCTTTTCAGTTCCGCGATCGGTTATCTCAATGCCTGCCATTTCGACGTTCGTACAACGATTGAAAGGAGGGACAGTGTTAGGATCTGCCGCAGTGAAACAACTTCGGAACACCGAATTCAGTATTTCGGTCTTCTCTCTATTGTCTTCCATTTTGGTGTCAGTGTGGTCGCTGAGAGAATGAATAGATGATTTTGTCCCACTTACGGATTTTACATACGACCAACATCTCTTATGGTTTTTACTCAGGTCTGTTTACAATGTCTTAGATTTTATTAGATTATATAAGATTAGATTAGTACTTTTTCCATAGATCATCATTACGATGTGGAACGTGTCAAGTTAATAAAAGGCGTCTATACAAGGCATTGCATTACACAAAATATTACATGACACTTGATGTTTTTAATTTTTAATTTTTTTGTGGGGGTTAGGGAAATTACCCACTTAATATATCCAAAAAGGCATCTAATGAGTAGAAGGAGTTGCCATTAAGAAATTCTTTTAATTTCCTTTTAAATGCCATATGGCTATCTGTCAGACTTTTGATGCTATTAGGTAAGTGATCAAAGACTTTTGTGGCAGCATAATTTACCCTCTTCTGAGCCAAAGTTAGATTTAACCCTGAGTAGTGAAGATCATCCTTTCTGATGATGTTGTAGCCATGTACACTGCTGTTACTTTTGAATTCGTTTGGATTATTATTAACAAATTTCTTAAGTGAATATATATATATATATATATATATATATATATATATATATATATATATTGTGAAGCAACAGTGAAGATCTCTAACTCTTTAAATAAGTGGCTGCAGGATGATCTTGGATGGGCTCCAGCTACTATTCTGATTACACGCTTTTGTACAATGAACACTCTTTTACTCAATGATGAGTTACCCCAGAATATGATGCCATACGAAAGCAGAGAATGAAAATAAGCGTGGTAAGCTAATTTACTGAGATGTATATCGCCAAAATTTGCAGTGGCCCTAATAGCATAATTAGCTGAACTCAAACGTTTCAGCAGATATTCAGTGTGTTTTTTCCAGTTGAACCCCTCATCAATGCATACACATAGAAATTTTGAATATTCTATATTAGCTACCGATTTCTGATCGGAGTCTATTTTTATTAATGTTGTCATTCCATTTACTGTGTGGAACTGTATGTACTGTATTTTGTCAAAGTTTAATTAGAGCCCATTTGCAGATAAATGATTTTCCGAAAAACATCGTTTACAATATCACCAATTAATTATTATCTGTTTGGTGTGATAGCTATACTTGTGTCATCGGCAAAAAGTAGCAGCTTTGCATCTTCGTGAATATAGAATGGCAAGTCACTAATATATATTATGAACAGAAGACGACCCCAAGACCCAACCTTGCGGCACCCTATTCTTGATTGTTCCCCAGTTAGAGAAATCACGCCGCGCGTGATTAGCCGAGCGGTCCAAGGCGCTGCAGTCATGAGCACTGCGGCTGCTCCCGGTTGAGGTTCGAGTCCTCCCTCGGGCATGAGTGTGAGTGTTTGTCCTTAGGATAATTTAGGTTAAGTAGTGTGTATCCTTAGGGACTGATGATCTTAGCAGTTAAGTGCCATAAGATTTCACACACATTTCTTTGTTTAGAAATCACGTTCTTTGCATATTATGTGAACTGCTTCAAAAAATGGCTCTGAGCACTATGGGACTTAATATCTATGGTCATCATTCCTCTAGAACTTAGAACTACTTAAACCTAACTAACCTAAGGACATCACACACATCCATGCCCGAGGCAGGATTCGAACCTGCGACCGTAGCAGTCGCGCAGTTCCGGACTGAAACGCTTAGAACCGCTCGGCCACCGCGGCAAGCTGTGAACTGCTTACTTCAACTTTCTGCACCCTTCCAGTTAGGTATGATTTAAACCATTTGAGCGCTGTCCTATTCATACCACAGTACTTGAGCTTATTTTATTTTGAAATTCATTGAAAGCTTCTCTCATTGCTCTCCCTTACACTCAACAACGTTTCCGTTGGCAGCGGCCAGGCTTACCTGCCTCCCGCCTGGACATGGCTGCTGACTGTCGTCCACAAACAGAAATGCAATGCGTGCTGTGTTGTTGATCGTTGTACGGCTGGTCGAACCGGGTGTCGTGTCGCACATAGTATTATCTCATTAGTAATACGAGTGTCACACCGCTAACCGAAGCGTCGCGTGGCCTTTATTGCAACGTGTCGTATGGCATGCACATCATCTCAATGTGAACCGCACTTACAAGGGAACCTCCCCGTCGCACCCCTGTCACTTTTTGTTATAAATTGGCACAGTGGATAGGCCTTGAAAAACTGAACACAGATCAATCGAGAAAACAGGAACAACTTGTGTGGAACTATGAAAAAATAAGCAAAATATACAAACTGAGTAGTCCGTGCACAAGATAGGCAACATAAGGGATAGTGTGAGCTAAGGAGCGCCTTGGTCTCTTGGTTAGCGTGAGCAGCTGCGGAACGCCAGGTCCTTGGTTCAAGTCTTCCCCAGAGTGAGAAGTTTAATTTTTTATTTTCAGACAATTATCAGAGTTCAGGCACTCACACACAATCAACTTCGCTCTCCAAAATTCCAGGACATGTTCAGATTTGCTTGGACATATGCAGGATTTGACGGTCTACACACGGAAAAATTTGAAAACGTTAAAAACATAGGTTTTGACAGAGCACAGGGAAAACTGTGCAACTGTGAAACTGTTGCATGTATTTGTTGCAGTTTATGTGACAATCTCTTATGTTTTCATTACTTTTTTTGGAGTGATTATCACATCCACAAGAAAACCTAAATCGGGTAAGGTAGAAGAATCTGTTTACCCATTCGCCAAGTGTACAAGTTAGGTGGGTCGACAACATATTGCTGTCATGTGACGCACATGCCGTCACCAGTGTCGTATAAAATATATCAGACGTCTATTCCTGTGGGGGAATAGGTTGACCTATGACCTTGCTATCAAATGTTTTCGGTTTCCATTGGAGAGGAACGTCCTTTCGTCTACTAATCGCACGGTTTTGCGGAGCGGTCGCAAAACACAGACACTAAACTTATTACAGTGAACAAAGACGTCAATGAACGAACGGACAGATCATAACTTTGTGAAAATAGAGAAAGTAAACTTTTCACTTTTTTTTTTGTAATCTCATTTTGTTCGTTATAGTTCGCTGAAATTGATCGCGGCGGTCGTCCCCTGACGCGTTTGTTATTGATCCATTCACTCAGCTTTTTTATCACAGAGAGCAGCTAACCCTCTGACCGAACACGTTGAGCTACCGTGCCGGTTTCACTCGAAGGAAGACTTGAACCAATGACCTCTCGTTCCGCAGCTGCTCACGCTAACCACGGGACCACGGCGCTCCTGACCTCATACTATCCTAGATGTTGCCTATCTTGCGCATGGACTACTCAGTTTGTGTATTTTGCTTATTTTTTCATAGTTCCACACAAGTTGTTCCTGTTTTCTCGATTGATCTGTGTTCAGTTTTTCAAGGCCTATCCATTGTGCCAACTTATAACTAAATCTGCGGGTGGTGCGATGGGGAGGTTTCCTTGTTAGTGTGGTAAATCGATTTGGAATTGGTCATACTGGAAGCAGTTACTGAAGGAATGGAATGTGTTTGGACAAAATGCGACGTGGGTGCAGCGCAGGAAGGCGGCTCGCCTTGTGTCGGTGCCGGCATTAAGAGGCCCCACGGGCGCCTCCCTTTGTGCAGCCCTGCGGCCGTAATAGGATTGCACGGGCGGCGCGGCGCGCGGTGGTGGCCCGCCGGTCGCGGTGCCAGTCTGTGCCGGTCGCGAGTTGCGCAGCAACGGCGTGCAGAGCCTGCCGTGCGTGACTGGCCGTGGGACGCCACCACACCTGGGGACTGAACAGAGCGCGGGGCGCGAAGTGGACGCCGGCCTGCAGCCATGTCCAGGCGGGAGGCAGGTAAGCCCGGCCGCCGCCGCCGCCGCCGCCGCCGCCGCCGACGGACCGCGCTGTTGTTGTTGGCTCGCTGCCAGAACTCGAGACGTCAGCGCCGCAGAGTGGCCGTCCGTGTATCGGCGGCGATGTTTGCGTGTCCAGTATCCCCGCTGGCTCGCAGCCAGCGGATCTGGTTTCGGAAGAGTGACGAATGTGCGCTGCCCGCCCCCACGCGGGAAGCAGATCGGGGACACACATGCCTCTCTGGAAATTCTCCGGGCGAAGTCTCGGGTCGCGTCACGGCGGCTTCTGCAACGCTGGGGCTGCAGTGGCAGCTAATGGACTCATACTCTTAGCCTCCGATCTACTGTACAACCGAACTGTTGATAACTAGATATACGCGGATACATCCGCAGTAATATTAACTTGGACTGCCTACGCCGATGCTAATATCCGGCGGGGCTATGCTGATATCCATAATACGGCTGCTTCGTGGTTAAAAAATGAGGGCCAGTACAAGCGATCTATTAGCCAATTGTGTTACTGAAAACTGTCTGCATTCACTGTTCTTTGCTATAAAAGTTAGAGTATTACCGGTTTCGACTTTCTGACATCCTCAGATCTCTTAAAATAAAATGGAGAAACGCTAATATTCTATCGCTTGAGCCTTGTCCCGCAGTTACGCAGGGTCAGCCATCGTTAATCGTATTTGGCGTGTTAATGGTTAAGGGGTGGCCGGATGCCCTTCCTGCTGCCATTCCGTAACCCCTGGGACGAAATTAGTGTACCCCAACTATCTCTGTCGAGTGTAATCCATGGAATAGTGCGAATGTGTTCAGATGTCTGCGAGCCGTGTAACTGAGGCGGAACATGGGGACCAGCCCGGTATTCACCTACCAGGATGTGGAAAACCGCCTAAAAACAACATCCAGGCTGGCCAGCACATCGACCCTCGTCATTAATCCGCCGGGCGCATTCGATCCGGGACCGGCGCGCCCACCCGAGTCCAGGAAGCAGCGCCTTAGCGCTCTCGGCTACACTGTCTGGTGGAAAAACGCTGATATGAAAATAGTAATTTATTCGGCTGAAGATCGAGCCTGCAGACAAATGTAATAGTAGAAGAATGTTCTCTCTCTCTCTCTCTCTCTCTCTCTCTCTCTCTCTCTCTCTCTCTTTGTGTGTGTGTGTGTGTGTGTGTGTGTGTGTGTGTGTGTGTGTGTGTATGAACGAGCGTTTTGTCGGCGCTCGAAGACGTGATTATCAGCACCCTAAGCAAAATTAGTATAAACGAATCTGATTAAAACGTCTAACAGCTTGTAAATCATGTAAGACTACAGCTTACACCAAAGTGCACTCACTGTCTCCCAGTCTCACTCACACTTAGACCACACAGCAATCTGTTTTTTGTAGTGTTTTATATTTGTGTTACTTCAAGTTTAGAGCTCAAATACTAATTTCCGAAAACAATTCAGTGCGACTATCAAAAATTATCCGGAAAACCGATTTTTTTTTCTCGACAGGCACGTCTTCACGTTTATAATTTCGTACTGAACACGAAAATCAAGCTTTCATTGCAAATATAAAGTCTTTTTCATCCTTACGCATTTTACGATGAAGGGAAATGTACGTGGAACGTTCAGCATTTACTCAAACTTTTGCCAGCCTTGGGGATCGAACACACGCCACAGAGGTAGCGGGCGAGATTTTTACCACACAGCCGTACGACCTGTCCAGAAATTCAAACCTTGCTTTAGTATGTTAAAGACGTTACGAAAGCTTCAAAAGTTGATTTTCTCGAGAATTTTTGAGAGTTACGTTGGACTGCTTTTGCTGATTGATATTTGAGTACTGCACTTCGCGTGCTATAAATATAAAAAGTTACAAAGGTACGACTGCCATCTAGGTCCCTTCGTCAGTGTCACACGTGAGATCACACTACCTCAAGCCCTTTATAATAGTGGAAACGTGGTAGATCATGAAAAATGTAAATTACAGCTCCAGTAAGAAAAGGGGAAAGCTGTAATAATTATCCGGGGATATCAGGCTTGCTGATGACACACAAAAAACGTGGACGAGTCACCCACCCTCGTAAGGTTAAAAGTGTGTCCCAAAAAGTTTACGGTACACCCGGGACATGTCGCAGATATTTAATTTTCGTTCCACATTCGTGTCGTTGTCAGATATGAGTGTCAGCGCCAAATGATGTACACACGCAAGTACATGAACCGGTACTAACGATAGCGTCAGGGTCAGTAAAGGGCGCTAGTGATGAGGTAACATGTCACTAGCGTCTCAAATTCAGTAATTTGAAATATAAATAGTCTCTAATACCACTCCTCAAACAATGTCTTGTTTTGATTACTTCATCTTGTGAAGAGGCTTTCTACAAATAGATAGTATGCCACTTTTAGACATTTTATTCTGATTTTATGTATAAATACTGTTGTTACTTGTTGTGTTATATCTTCTGTTCTACTGTTACACACTTTATGCATGTAAAAACACTTTAAAGAATGAGGTTGTGGATACTATTTTTTACAGTAATGTATCTATAAAGCTGGACAGTTACCTTACCCCACCACCAGCGCCCTCTATCAGCATTTATTATGATAGTTGTATCAGAACATTCTTAACTGAATGTTATGGCCATCAGCCAAGTTATCGTTATTCTTCACTGTTAGATTTTCTATAAAGTTAGCCTTCAGCTAGCTAGGCTTACTATTATTATATCGGCGTTTTCCATTTTTTTATCAGATGTGATGAAGGCAGAAACTGCAATTGGTAATATTCTGAATTATATTACAAAGTGTGATCAGAGCTGCTAGTAATTACTGAAGTGCCACATATAATCGCTGTCTCGTCTACAGGCCGTTGTACTATTGTAAGTATAAACGAAAGGAACCAGTAGAGGACAATGAAACTAGCAAATAATCCTACTAAACCTATGCCCGGGAACCAACGGTTTTCCTGGTACGACGTATTGCGACTGAATATATAGACAGCATCGAACAGAGTACCGAGGAACCAATCTGCAGAGGGCAAAAACATAAAGTCTTCCACAAGGAAGCCTTCACAAGGCTCATGTGAAGTGACGCTTCCGTACAAGTTCGGAAATCCCAAGCTTTCCGCGAATCCGCTGACAACCACTACAATGAGTTCCCGGAGACCATCGACATTTTCAACGCGGCTGGAGTGTACTAAAGTTCTTAAATATCCCAACATAAAAAACCCAAATATATCAAGTCGGCGGACATTATAGGCCATGTTACTGCCGAGTCGCGACCGATAAACTATTCGGCTAGACGCTATTTGTGAATACTTAGGTATCCAGAATTGTGGTAAAATCAAATGAGGACGGCTCATTACTTTGTAATTTACTCCTTATTTGCAATGTTCCCAAATAAAAGTAGCCTTAGGCACTAACAGTGGTGTAATACTGGCATACTACGATTTTGCATACTTCGCTTAGGGGAGACCATTGTTTTCTGGACCTAAGTTTATTAAGGTCGCTTGCCTCTTTCATTGTCTTTTTACAAAGCCCTTTCGCTTGTACTTATAATAGCCGAAAACCTTTATATACTTCATATCTTCAATTGATTAATGATTGTTATTGTACTAGACGGAATGCCTGTATGCTAGCTTAATGCCAAGTAACCTGGAGACGGTTGGTGGATTATTAATGTAAACGAGAGCTTTCGGTGATGACTACCCTGTTTCCCGCACAATTTCACGTCCTGCTTTCGTGATACCAGCAACACAGGTTAGTTACGTAGTTGCGGAATTCTGGCCCAGAGCAACATTCAAGCTGTTCTATTACATCCACTGGAGTATTCGGTTCGTGGTATCCTACTGTTACTGTAAAACTTACGACCCACTTACTATTCGATATAAAATACGAATATATCAATATTCGATTATATGGATTTTTATGTACACAATGTGTCGCTTATTACGTTGAGGAGTGTAGAACGTTCAAATGAGGCACAACTAACGTGTATGTGTATGTATACTTAACGGCACGCAAGAAGTTTCAAAAACCGTTTCAGTAATTACGAGGGGAGGTTTTCACTTACGAGAAGAAACACTGTGTTGTACTGATATGTAGTCGTAATCTACATTTTCATTCTACTAACTGAAAATTTCAAGGTGCGTCATCAGCATCTTCAGGCCAGACGAAAGCCTACCGTCACGGTACCACAATAGCTATCTGCCTAAAATTCGCTGGAAAAAGAGCTTGCGGATAAAAGACTACCGGATGTTGCGCAGCGCCTTTAGCATGTTTCTTATGCCCGCGGTGCCTTACATACAGCCACGTGTTTACAGAATTTCATAAGAGTAAGTTTTTAATGATGATTTCATGGGTTATCAACGACGAGAACATGTGTACCTGTGTAGTATACGCCTTTGATTGAATTATGACATTTATTTTTAATTTAAAAGTTGAACAGAGTATTATACGTAGCAGCGCCACGATTAATATTTCGAAAACTATTAAAGAAAATGGTACACCGTTTTCGGTGCTTCATGTTCTGCAATCAAAGGTGTATTTTATCAACACACGTTCTACTGTGGGCAACCACAGCTTTAACAATGCATTCTTGTTAAACAAAAGCGCAGCTTCTCTTGAAAATCCTTTGTTGGTACAGAAGGTTTCACATTATAAGATACATCTGAACAGAAGGAAACGAAGATAGGAAGAAAAATTAAAATTTTTGCTAAGAGTTCCAGTGGAATCAATACAGTAACATACGAAATGGACAATAAACCTCAAGAGAATCGGGTACACAATTAGGAGAATACTCACATTCAGATTATGTACAGTGAAACTTAGAGGTTACTAAACACTCCATCTCTCTCAGTCCAGTTGTCTTGGACATCCTTAAGAGGAACGATAATCAAAATACGAATAGAAGAATGAAGGAGACGGCCATGATGAACACTTCAACTTCCAAAAACAAGTATGGCGGCTAATATAATTAAAGATTACCAACCGGACTAGAATTGTAAATGCCTGAAGTTCTAAAATGAAGGAAGGAGGATAATATAATAGTAGTAGAGCAAGGAGACCAAGGAATGGATAAAATTCGTGATTGTATCGTGTTCAGCCAAAAGAATATGACCTTATTATCGTGCACTGCCCTACGCTATAATATGGTTATGTTCCTCCGAACATACGCGCTTTACCCATTCTTTGGTCCGGTTGATATATTTTGTTATGTTAAGCTCCTTGTTTCTTTTTAGAACTTGAGTGGTTAACATTTTGGTCCGGTTGATATAGTTTTATTATATTATCTTCCACGTCTCTTTTTGGAGTTTGAGGCATATACTATGGCCATTTCCTTTATTCTGCCACTAATATTTTGACCATCGTTCCCTGTAAGGACGTTGTAACACAGTTGACTGACAGTGATGGAGGTGTGCAATAATATCTACGTTGCTCTGTAAATGATTTGAGTGTGAGTATTCTGTTTATTGTGTACCCAATTCTCTTGAGGGTTATTGCCCCGTATAGTATCTAAACATCACTAAAGGTACATATTGATGTACGTTGACTTCTTGGCTCCATAATTATTAAACAACTGATGGTGAAAATTTATTCCACCACAATGATATGAACCAAATACGTCCTGATAGAATCCCATCGTAATATTGTGTGTTACTGAACTCAGTTGACAACTCGCTACACAAGTATCTAAAAACGTAAATTTCTCCATTTGAAAACAAGTACTTCAGCGTCTCAGGAAATAAATATATCTTGTACATCGTTGTTGTTGTTGTTGTTGTTGTTGTTGTTGTCTTCAGTCCTGAGACTGGTTGATGCAGCTCTCCATGCTACTCTATCCTGTGCAAGCTTCTTCATCTCCCAGTACCTACTGCAACCTACATCCTTCTGAATCTGCTTAGTGTATTCGTCTCGTGGTCTCCCTCTACGATTTTTACCCTCCACGCTGCCTTCCAATGCTAAATTTGTGATCCCTGTATGCCTCAGAACGTGTGCTACAAACCAGTCCCTTCTTCGTGTCAAGTTGTGCCACAAACTCCACTTCTCCCCAATTCTATTCAATACCTCCTCATTAGTTATGTGATCTACCCATCTAATCTTCAGCATTCTTCTGTAGCACCACATTTCGAAAGCTTCTATTCTCTTCTTGTTCAAACTATTTATCGTCCATGTTTCACTTCCATACATACCCACACTCCATACAAATACTTTCATAAACGACTTCCTGACACTTAAATCTATGCTCGATGTTAACAAATTTCTCTTCTTCAGAAACGCTTTCCTTGCCATTGCCAGTCCACATTTTATATCCTCTCTACTTCGACCATCATCAGTTATTTTGCTCCCCAAATAGCAAAACTCCTATACTACTTTAAGTGTCTCATTCCTAATCTAGTTCCCTCAGCATCATCCGACTTAATTCGACTACATTCCATTATCGTCGTTTTGCTTTTGTTGATGTTCGTCTCATATCCTCCTTTCAAGACACTGTCCATTCCGTTCAACTGCTCTTCCAAGTCCTTTGCTGTCTCTGACAGAATTACAGTGTCATCGGCGAACCTCAACGCTTTTATTTCTTCTCCATGGACTTTAATACCTACTCCGAATTTTTCTTTTGTTTCATTTACTGCTTGCTCAATATACAGATTGAATAACATCATGGAGAGGCTACAACCCTGTCTCACTCCCTTCCCAACCGCTGCTTCCCTTTCGTGCCCCTCGACTCTTATAACTGCCATCTGGTTTCTAGACATATTGTAAATAGCCTTTCGCTCCCTGTATTTTAGCCCTGCCACCTTTAAAATTTGAAAGAGAGTATTCCAGTCAACATTGTCAAAAGCTTTCTCTAAGTCTACAAATGCTAGATATGTAAGTTTGCCTTTCTTTAATCTTTCTTCTAAGATAAGTCGTAGGGTCAGTTTTGCCTCACGTGTTCCAATATTTCTGCAGAATCCAAACCGGTCTTCCCCGAGGTCGGCTTCTACCAGTTTTTCCATTCGTCTGTAAAGAATTCGCGTCAGTATTTTGCAGCTGTAACTTACTAAACTGATATTTCGGTAATTTTCACATCTGTCAACACCTGATTTCTTTGGGATTGGAATTATTATATTCTTCTTGAAGTCTGAGGGTATTTCGCCTGTCTCATACATCTTGCTCACCAGATGGTAAAGTTTTGTTAGAACTGGCTCTCCCAAGGGCGTCAGTAGTTCCAATGGAATGTTGTCTACTCCCGGGGCCTTGTTTCGACTCAGGTCGTTCAGTGCTCTGTCAAACTCTTCACGCAGTATCGTATCTCCCATTTCATCTTCATCTACATCCTCTTCTATATCAATAATATTGTTCTCAAGTACATCGTCCTTGTATAGACCCTGTATATACTCCTTCCACCTTACTGCTTTCTCTTCTTTGCTTAGAACTGCGTTTCCATCTGAGCTCTTGATATTCATAGAAGTGGCTCTATTTTCTCCAAAGGTCTCTTTCATTTTCCTGTAGATAGTATCTATCGTATCCCTAGTGAGATAAGCCTCTACATCCTTACATTTGTCCTCTAGCCATCCGTGCTTAGCCATTTTGCACTTCCTGTCGATCTCATTTTTGAGACGTTTGTATTCCTTTTTGCCTGCTTCATTTACTGCATTTTTATATTTTCTCCTTTCATCAATTAAATTCAGTATTTCTTCTGCAACCCATGGAGCTCTACTAGCCTTCGTCTTTTTACCTACTTGATCCTCTGCTGCCTTCACTACTTCATCCCTCAGAACTACCCATTCTTCATCTACTGTATTTCTTTCCCCCATTCCTGTCAATTGTTCCCTTATGCTCTCCCTGAAACTCTGTACAACCTCTGGGTCTTTCAGTTTATCCAGGTCCCATCTCCTTAAGTTCCCATCTTTTTGCAGTTTCTTCAGTTTTAAACTACAGTTCATAACCAATAGATTGTGGTCAGAGTCCACATCTGCTCCTGGAAATGTCTTACAATTTAAAACCTGGTTCCTAAATCTCTGTCTTGCCATTATATAATCTATCTGATGCCTTCTAGTATCTCGAGGATTCTTCCATGTATACAACCTTCTTTTATGATTCTTGAACCAAGTGTTAGCTATGCTCTCTGCAAAATTCTACCAGACGGCTTCCTCTTTCATTTCTCTACCCCAATCCATATTCACCTACTATGTTTCCTTCTCTCCCTTTTCCTACTCTCGAATTCTAGTCACCCATGATTGTCGTCTCCCTTCACTACCTGAATAATTTCTTTTATCTCATCATACATTTCATCAATTTCTTCATCATCTGCAGAGCTAGTTGGCATATAAACTTGTACTACTGTAGTAGGCATGGGCTTCGTGTCTATCTTGGCCACAATAAAGCGTTCACTATGCTGTTTGTAGTAAGTTACCTGCACTCCTATATTTTTATTCATTATTAAACCTACTCCTGCATTACCCCTACTTGATTTTGTATTTATAACCCTGTATTCACTTGAGCAAAAGTCTTGTTCCTCCTGCCACCGAACTTCACTAATTTCCCACTATATCTAACTTCAACCTATCCATTTCCCTTTTTAAATTTTCTTGTACATCACAAATGACTAATTACCTTTATGTCCTTTGAGTGCCATCAGTAGTTGAATTTATTTTGTTTCTATCAATCTTTGATGGGATATTTTGTATGTCCATGTTGCGTAGCAACTTCTGACTACGGCAAGTGGTTGCTTAGCAAAGAAATTTTCCAGTTCCCACTTCGCATATAAAAATGCACCTTTTTTCTGAAAAAACGGCAATAAGGAAACATCGCCTAAAAGTGTATCCGCCCAACACCTAGCTAAGGGAAATGTTTGCTGGAGCACTTTTTGCATTTTGCCCAAATGTGAAGAATGTGTACATTTAAATTGTATGTACGTCTTCACAGGAAGATAGCTACTAGGTACACGAATTTTATAAACGTTTTTAGCCCCTCGATGCATGATGGGGGCCTTCCAGGCCCGAGAGTGAATTAATCATCACTTTAACCATATTAAAGTCGTATATAATTGGACGCTATTTTACATAATCCTTAAAACTACGTCCAGGATTAAGACACATGATTAAATTGTATGTAATATAGCAAACAATGTATGAAAACAGTATTTTCTTAATTAATGCTATCCGCATAATGCATGATGGGGCCTTTCCAAGCCTGTCGTAATATAATACTTCAGCGAGCGATTTTCTATCATCTACGAATGTTGCTACTTGTGACATTTTTACACTGAAAATAGTAGAACGTGCTAGAATGTAGCTCATTGCTCATTGTTGAAGTTGACCTCAGACGTGAAAGGTGTTGCTCTCATAGCTTATGTAAGCAATAATATTTGTTTTTCTTCCTTCTCTGACAAAGTAATTATTTAGACTTTCTTTCTAACCAAGGAAATTTCGTTTCTTACAGTATCGAATCGTCGAATACTGCTCGAAAAAGACTACCTACTATGATCCAAACACTTCAACGATTAATTCCGAATGATTGGGCGAATGTGAATCAAGGACTGCTTCTGAAGATGAAAGTGGTCCTGCTTACGCACCTACTTCGGACATTACAGAATCTAACGGAAGTAGTGATGAATGTTGGAATTTAAATAATGTAGGCTCTCCAAGGGTAGCCTGCTTTGCCCATAGAGCGCAGCCTCCAAATTCGAATATTCTAGCAAATAAACCCCAAACTGCAAATAAAAATAATATACTAAACTCAATACAGCCTGAAAATGAAAATAATTTAGCAAATCCAGCCCACCCTGCAAAACGTTTTATCGGACATGATGGAAATCTGTGGTGAAACATAACACCTTGTTCCGGCAGAACGCTTTCTCATAATACAATGAAAATTTCTCCAGATCCTGTCAGGTGAACAAAGACACAAACACCAAAAGATGCTTGGAGTTACTTTATCACAAAGAATATTGTGAATGAAATAGTTCATTGCAAAATTCTGGAAGGACGATGCTCAGCAGCTATAAAAGGTCAAAAGGGGCGTAAAGGGCTAATCCAGAGGTTCCATGACTTTTTATTTTTGGAATTTCCCTAGTAGCTGGCAGTTACAAAAACAGGGCTCTTCCTATAAGGGAATTATTTCACGACTCTACTGGTAACCCTATTTACTTGGCAAATTCTTATATAAACAGATTTCAAGAAATAAGGAGAGCCATAAGGTTCGACAACAGACGCACCTGACAAACTAGGACCCAAGACGATAATACGGCAGCTTTCCGCATTGCGTGGGAACTATCCTTAAATAACTGCAGACAAGAATTTCATCCAGGAGAGAACTCCACAACAGATGAGCTTCTAGTGTCTTACTGAGGGCATTGCAGATTTCTACAACGTATTCCAAGCAAGCCAGGAAAATATGGAATAGATGTTCTGGCTCTGCGAGTCCTTGACATCGTACGCTAAAGATGTGTTAGTGTACTCAGAACAAAGATAAAGATTGCCATCATCAAGCTAAGGTTGCACCTAACGTGGTAAGGACCCCGGCGAAGACTATTACAGCAAGCTCAACCAATATCACGATGGACAACTACTTTACCAGTTTTCCCTGATTCAAGATTTATTAAAAAGGATACCATTATAGCAGTCAGTTCTCTTCGTCACAACAAACCCAAATTTAATCTGAAATGAAACTGTAAGAATCGAGATGTTCTTTCTTCTACATTTGGATTCACTGAAGATCTGACTATTGTGAGTAACGTACCAAGAAAAATAAGAATGTCGAGCTGTTAAGTTCCATGCATCACGACGCCTCAGTCCATGAGAATCACAGAAAGAATCAGCTAGAAATGATTTCATTTTGTAATAAAACAAAATGAGGTGCGAATTATCTTGACCAAAAGATACGCAATTACATTTGCAAAGACAGACGATGAGATGGCGGATTGTTTTATGACCTAATGAATGAATGCGTTCTGTTTATTTATAAATCAATACCTAGAATATCGCAATGGACAAACGCATAAAATGGAGGATTTTCTTGAATGTCTGGGCTCTAGAATTTATTCATCCACATATGGAGTCCAGAGGAAAAACTTCAAATTCCAGAAGAACTAGACGTGACGTCAAAAGGGACCAGGAAATGGATATCATCCACTAAGGAAAAATGTCCGGAAGAAAATTATTTTTGTGTCACCTTGAACTGGAAAGGGAGATTGCTCAGTGTTGTTCAAAATGTTCTAACAATGTATGCAACGAACATAGTGTGCTTGTTTGTGTAGATTGTTTCCAATAATGTGCATATCTTTGTGACGGGCAGTGTAATCTTTATTCGCATAAAATGCCGTGTAGATTAATTTTACTTGTGCCTATTCAATGTGCGGCTTAGCCATTATCTTTCAATCTGTTTTGTATTTCGATGCTATGGCGTATTGATTTGCACTTTACTTCACCAATGTGTTATTCCTAGTTTCTATCAGTCATAATATAAATTATTATATGAAAAAATTATAAAATTAATAATTTTTATTAAATCGTTTTCCACTGAAATTAATGGTCAAAGCTTTTGTATTAACGTTAGTCTGAACACTCATGCATCCCAAGGTTAACAGTGTTAGGGCGCACTTCATTTTTTTTTTTTTTTTTTGCGATTCTAGAAATTCGAAGCTGGAAATAACTTTGGACGAACATTTCATAGCTTTGTCACTCACTTGCTACTTGTGAATTACTCTCAGAAAAACAGCAACGAAAAGAGATATTCACACAAGAACAAAATGTCTACGATGGTATCTTGAAAGGAAACGGCGGTTACATCGTAAAACCCATTCATACGGAACCTTACGTTCCAGGCCTTAAAAATGCATTTAATTCACCGTCTAACCAAAGTTCTCTGTGTATTAAATTAAGAAGTAACATGGGCGTAACAAAACAACGCTTATAATTTTATCGTTTAAAATAGATTGCAGGTGTTTCGGTAATCTGGAGGTTTTCGTTATGTTAATAGATAAAAGGAGGGAGATAAATTGGGACTGAGGTTAAAGGAAGCTCAACTACGGCCTTCTTTACATTTTCAGAAAGTATTTGGCTCACTATAGTATGGTTGCTGCCTAAGTAGTTCAACTGTAGCCTGTTATGTCTGTAAATTGCTTTCTTTATTGTACGTTACTCGGAGTATTGATGCCGGGAAACATTTAACTGGAGACTTTGTCGTATAACAAGGACTGAAGTACTGTAGGAAAGAACAAACCTAGAAAAATCTAACCAACGAAGATACCGTATATATTTCTGACACAGTAAATTTCAATATACTCCTTAACAAAGGTGTGGAGCCAGATAGCGTACAAGTAATTAGGACAGTTAATATGATGCCTTTTTTAACTGCTAAGTAACTTTAGGTCGATTAATGATTCTACTTTGTTGGAAATTGCCTCGTATCTTCTGTCTTTCCCACAAGCACTCAATTTTTAAAATCAGTTTCGCCGAACACAACTGTACTTCGTCTTTGATACCTTTCCTCTTTAACCAGCGGTACCATCAATCGATATTGAAATTATGATACATGAAAGAAAGTAAAATCCTTTAACAAACACTTTATCGAGCTTTGTCGGCTACAAAAGAAGGATTAAGCAAAACACCTCCCACCTTTCTCTCTTGCGATGTATGCCCACCGACTGTAGTATAACATGACAGGGCATTCTGAACATGACTCTGAATTCGGTAATGCAACGAAACCAAAACGTAATTACACAGTAGATTTTGAGTTACTTGAAGATTTTCTGAAATTTGGGGATTGAAGTAGCCGAATGCTGATAAAAGTTTGACTACCTATCTTTATTTTAAAATTATTAGTTTCATATCCAACAGAATTAGATTACGAGTATGCAACCAATCGCCAATCAGTGTGGTTACCATTTGCACTGTAGTACTGAAGCAATGTGAGCACTGCTTTTAAACTAACCCCAGTGTTCGGTGCATCTGTAATCAACAAATCAATTCACACAAGCCCCAAAAGTGATAAAAGGAGTTCACTTTTAGATTTATCGTCCATGTCGACACTCGTAATCAGAGCCAGTAGAACAGCACGTGTTTATTGATGAACATGATTACAGATACAACATACTTCTATCAATAAGTTCACGGTTACCAAACACTGTTTTAAAAATAACACAAACGCAAGATTCTTTGTAGGTATCATTATTTAATAATAATAATTTTACATGCATCTTTGGAAAAACTTTAGCTGCTCTTCGGTATCCATTTTCCTCGACAATTGATCTGTCTGAGTATATAATTATAACATTAAGCTTATAATATTTATAATACCTCACAATATTTAAAGCGTTCATATTGGCTATTGAATGAACAGATTTTCGTTGGTTGTAGTGGATACGCCATAGCCCGGACAGAAAACTTATAATTGAAATCGTTTTATTTCTCTTTTCAGCGCTTTATGACAATTATAAAAGTGTTATAGTTTGGTCTCAGCATAAGGAATCTTGTGAAATATCACGTATGTAAATCAAGGAAAATGAAAGCTGTAATGGCGTTTCGTAAATATCCTATTATCAGGGAGAATGAATGCTGCAAGTCACATAAGTTAATAATACGATGAAGAAACCGCTGTGTCTTGGCACTAATGTAAGATCCCGAAGCATTAAATGCGATTAATTGTTTACTAGGAAGTAGCCCCTACAGTAAAGATAAAATATTTGCCACCGACAGTTTGCTTGTAGTGTTCATTGACCTGATACGGTGTCTCCCGTCCTCTTTCGGCAAACACCACACATCGTTAATTCTTCTACATAGTGGCACAAAAGAAATCGAGCTACTAGGGAGCATTTATTGTTACGTTCCTAATAGGATGACATAAAGATTGTGCTCCGCTTGACTTTGCGGGGATGTGGATGTCGTGAAGCTAGTAAAATATCGATGTAAAAATAAATCTTGCTAAATAAAGAAACAAAAATCGTGGTGAAGAACTATGTGAATTTTCTTATCATTCCAGTAAGTTATATCAGGTTAACTTGTGTGAATTTCGAAGTGTGTCATCCAGCCTCATTCATACCTGAAAAAACGAGTTTTATATCATTCTTGACATGAAGTGTATAAGTTCGTAGTTGTACGAACGAACTGGCTACGTGTTTATTATCCATGCTCTCTCTCTCTCTCTCCCTCTCTCTCTCTTCCTCTTCCTCTTTCGCTTCCTGTTCCTCTACCTCTACCTATCTATTTGTGTGTGTGTGTGTGTGTGTTTTTCAGATACCTGCAGTCTGCTGGAGTCGTTCTGCATAAAATACTCTGAATAATTTATGTAAGCTCTCAAGAAGAGTTATAAATATTCAAAAATTACTCTGTTTGCCTTTATTCAGACCATCTCTCGGATGCCAACAAACGGATTATAACCTGTAAATAAATGTGTGGACATCCTACATTTTTCTTATAGCGAAATAGTAATTGTACTTCTAATCACGTTAAGGAAAGGAATAACTTTCCCGGTCAGGTTAATAATTCTATTGCTCACTACGCACACATCTATGCAGTATCTACAAGACTCGTAACAGATGATCTCCTTTGGACTTTCTGGACAAATTTCGCCAAAAAGTAAGGTCAAAATGCTAACATATTTCACCGAGTACTGACCCGTTGCCGAAAACAATTTACTGTCACTACCGATAGAGTAGCATGGAGAGCTGCATCAAACCAGTCTCAGGACTGAAGACCACAACAACAACAACACCGATAATGCTGTTTACAAATGGTTAATTTTGTTCATATGTACCAACTTGCACATCAACATTCTTAAACTTTTGTATATCAACATCCGCTTCAGGAATATCCATCCAGCTCACATATTGTACGACCGTCTACAATAAGTTAAAAGAAAATTGCACTGCGTTACATTGAATTTTATGCACGGAAGCAAAAATATTGTACCATGTTCAACTACTGAACTGTCTTCACAAAGGCATAAAGATCCGTATAAAAATATATTTCACAGATTGTATCGGGAAGGACAAAGTAATAAAATAGTCCTCACAAAAAGAGGCTACAACAAAAAGAATCAGACCAACAGTCTAGATATCAGCGGGTTCAGGGAGAAGACACGAAGTTGCGGATTACCATAGCTACCCATCAGAGTCAGTTTCAATTCTACTTGCGGTAGCTGTAGTATTAAAGTTCTGCCCTTGAATCGACTTTGTTTTGCTGTTCAAATCCCTACACGGTTGTTTCTCTCGCCCTATCTGCTCTAGCAGCTTTGTTCCTTTCAACAGTCTCCACTTTCTCTTGACTGTGTACAGACACATTTTGAGACGGCAGTGCAATTTTCCTCAAGTTAGTCTTCTTGGTCTATACAAAACAAACCTAATTAGATATAACCGTGAGAAATATGACCTGCTGTTGGAACAGAAAATGCGAGTAAATGAGCTCATATTAACACATTTAAATGTACCTGTATGCAGGTAATGGTCTTGTTTGAAGTGTTAACTGTACAAATTCTTGTACTGGGTCAATTCCTCTCCCTTTCTTATGCCCACAGCCCATTTCTTTTTTACGCACAGGGTCAAAGGACACGCTGTGTATGTTACTCGACCGATTTCCCTACTCCGGGGACTGAAGAATACAACCACAATGTATCTCGAATTTAATTTTGGTTTCTGCCACGCATAACAGTCATGATCCATTCCCGTCTTCACAAATCCAGGTAAGCTTTGACGCATTTTGGATGCTTTGTTTCAGCCCTCAATAACTGTCAAGAGCACGCGAGATGTCAGTACCCTGGAGTTTACAACCCCCGAAGTCGCCGTTGGGGCGCGACGAGCACTATTTGAAACGCGAATTTCCATTGATATTAGTCAACCGTCGAGCGTCAACGACTCTGATTGTCGATACTGAAGAGTGGCGCTGTAACTGGTCTGGTGGCTGAAGTAACCTCTAGAGCAACGGATGGAGGGCATCGGAGCATCTAGAAGGAAGTTTAATGTGCAGGGCTGGGCTCATTGGTACGTGAATGATTTGAGGCGTACAGTGAGCGAGCGAGTGTAACATGTTTGTGTTGCTGTCGACTGTAGTTTCAAGTGAATAAGTAGCAACCAAGTATCGGCGGATCGGGAGTGTGTTACTCAGCTTGTGGTTGCTGGCGGCGCATAGGTTATGACCAGCAGTGTTTTCTCAACGGCAGAGCACGGCTGCCGCGCGTGGTAGCCGCGTGATCTTGGGTGTCTTGTCACGGTTCGTGCGGCTCCCCCCGGCGGAAGTTCGAGTCCTCCATCGGGCATGGGTGTCTGTGGTCGTCCATAGCGTAAGTTAGTTTAAGTTAGATTAAATAGTGTGTAAGGTTAGGAACCGATGACTTCTGCAGTTTGGTTCCATAAGACCCATAAGACCTTACCACAAATTACCAGTTTCTAGAGCACAGCAGGAGTCATCGGACTGATTTTCTTGGTACGTTGAATTAAGACTGATTTCTGTTTTGGTGATGTTGTTAATCAATCTTCTTCTCTTCTGACGGCGTTGTGAGTTGATTCATTGACGTTTTCCAGCCATTGGTTTGTTGCTTGCTCGTCTGACACGTTTTAGGCTCCTAGGGTAAGGACTGTGCAACTTACTTTATCGTCTAATGTGGTAGTTACAGTTTCTTCCTACACCAAACCTGTTTCACCTTACTGTACCCTTAAATCTAGTTTCCAAGATTTATGTTTCCGAAAGACTGATTAATAAGGCTGAGACAATTCACTGAGTCTTTTAGTTTAGCGTTTTTAATGTTTTCCGAAGGATTCGATACTGAAATTGTTAAAAGTAGTTGAATCCATTAATTAAGTGTTCTTAAGGATTCATGTTTTCCGAAGCATTTGATTTTAAGACTGTTTACTCCGTTGCCTCAGTTAAATTTTTCCGTGAATGGGGGATTATTAAACTGCCAAGTGTATGCTTCTACATACCATTAAAAATAAATATTTTCTCTTTAATATGTCCAGACCGAAAGCCAGCACGTTCCATTTACGAACCGCAAGCTCACTACCTTCTGAGCCAGATGCAACGAACTTTTTACAGCTTCTCCCAGAAGCCATAAGATACTATCAAAAAATTTTCATTTGAGGGCGTTCCTGCAGCATATGCGCAACGCAGCGTGGCATTGATATAGGTGTACAAAATACAGACATGTAAGCAAGGGACTGCTGTAGCACTTGTGTCTTTCCGAACTGCGTGTGGTAAATGCGAAAACCTGAATTATGGCGACGCTTTTCAAAGACGTCCTAATAGGACTAGCGTGCTGCTTGTCTTTCCTTGGCTGTAGAAGTATGAACACTGGTAGACAGCCATTGGAGGGTACAGAATCCTTATCGGGCAGCTCGTCTGTCGAAACCAACCGCTGTGGAATGGTGCGCCAAGGGGTGCTCCTTGTCCATGATACCGCAGATCGCCACATTGCAAATGTCGTAACGCCGGAGTCACGACATCTCAAGTGTGGAACCTCGAGCACTCGCCCTATAGTTCTGACCTCTCCCCATGCGAATATCACGACTTGGGTCCCTTGAATAAGTTCTTGAAGTGTTGACAATCCGTGTCGGATAAGGAAATCCAGCAGGCAGTTACGAGCCTCTTCATGCAGAAGTACACGGTGCTTTACCAAACTGGTATCTTCAACCTGGTGTGTCGGTGGAATGATGACCTCGATACTCTCGGCTATTTTGCCCGAGTGGAATACCGAGTCTGGACGGTACGGCCTTCGAACGAAAACTTTTCTATCGCCCTTTTTAATTGCTTGCGTAGCACTTGGTCTAGGATTTACTGAAGGCAGACCAGAGCTCTGAAGGGTTAACAAGCTTTCTGTGAGATGTGGAACTTGAAAGCATCTCACGAATGAGGGGAATCGTTATCTGTAAATCCTCTACAGATAAGTTATCGGCTGTTTTCTATCTTTGTGGATGTAGTGCAACCGCAGTATTCCAATTTTTCTACCAGAACGCGTGATGAATTCTGGAACGCTTGAGACAGGTACACTGGACAGGGCCACGCGTTTACTTGTTTTACATCCAGCGGACAACATATTTCCATAAGTATTTGTTATATCTGTCACTGAATAACAGTAACTATTATGTTGACGTTCTGCGATATTTGTAATCAGGACCGCATTTATCCACAGTCTATATCGTTTTCAGCCTAATGGAAAATACCATAAAAGTTTAAAACAAAAAAGTCTGTGTTATAATTCTTTGCGGCGGGTCGACTTATAATAACAGTTTGTAATGGCGTCCGATTAAACACATGGCACTTCAGTTCGCGAAATCGTTAGAGTTTTAGGAATGACAGAGCAGTTTTGAGAATTTGAAGTGAGTTCGATTTTGTGGAAAACTGATTCCGTCACACTTCATTTCGCCGAAGCCACGATCGACACAATATTTCGCTTCTTGTCTCCAGAAGCCGATTCTGAGCACCTATGACTGTGAAAAGCATTTTCTGATAAAATTTTGCTTTTGTGTGGATCCACAGCCACCCAATACTTAGTAAAAGAAAACATGATGTAAGCATTGGTTGAAAATAACAAGTCGTCGAAACTAGCTAATCTCACGATTTAGTTAAACAGCGTGTGTATTGCTATCTGATTCTAACCATGTACTATTTATATTCAGATAATTTTATTTATTACGAAGATACGAGAAACGTACAACGTGTCTTTAAGATCCGTTAAGTCTGACATAACTTACTGACTACATTAAATGTATTCGCAATTGCGAATACGGAAAACCATCATCTGCAGAAAGGAATGAAGACAATGAAAATTTGTGCCGGACCAGAGCTCGAACCCCGGTTTCCCACTTATCGCGAGTGGTTGCCTAACACTTTCAGCGTCCGAGCACGACTCAGAGCCATTCCCAAATTTCCATATGTCGTCAGCCATGCTTCAACAATCTGCGCTCGTACATCCATTACGTATAATCCCGTACAGGTGAGACATCTACTTGAAAGTCGCTTTCTCGGTGTCGGAGGATAAATACGGTGCGGTAGTGCCTGTGTTGTTCTGCATTTCGAAGCGAAGTTCGTTTGGACATGCATACAAGTCCAAAGCAACTTTGCATCGTAATTCAGAATAACCTAGGCACTGCAATATCGAAATTACTGACTCGCAACGACGTAGCATTATCAAGTGGGCAGAACATTGCAAATTTTTGTTCCCTCTACAGTGAAAGTAGTATTTGAAGGTAACTAAATTTCGAGGAGTATTGTAAGTAGTGTAAAATACAGGGGCAAATCAATTAGCCAAAATAATTATTTCAAACAGCGTTTTAACTTCGATAGAGGAAGAATTGTATTCGAACAAAATTTAACTAAAATTTTCTAGGTTGCTATACTCCATTTGTTAATTTGCTCTTCCCTAGCAGACATTATTATAACGTGTTATTTTTAAAACTGAAGTACTGAGTTTCGCGTAGATATAGCCCTCAAATTTTACTTATTTTTTGAAAAAAAAAAACATAGGTCTACAGCGGGAACAAGGCAGGAGAGGTATGGACCGTATTTTCATAGGCTGAAAAATATTGACCACTCTACTGAACATCAGTTAGGTGAAGTAAAGCAAAGTAAAAAATGTATATTATAGGCCGGGAGATCCCAATGTGTTTTCTCATATTCTAACCGGAAAAGTGTTCTTACTTGGTGCAGTTTTGCATCTTTACTTCACGACATGCAAGCTGTCGCAATTCATGTGTGTAGGTATTGTGCAGAGTGATATAGTGCCTGTAGCGCTTAGTGTAGAGTTTGCGTTACCGATAATGTTGGTAGACACAGAGCGAAACTACATCTGCTTCCCTTGCTAGTTAAAGGCAAGTAATGAAAACTGCTATCGCTAGGGCGTAAATTGGTAACATCCGTATCGAATGCCGCTGCACTAGTATCCGCTGGCTTACTCAGCTAATTAATTTCGCGTTCACATGAAACTGGTTCAAAAGCAATTAAGAAATTCCACATCCACTTCTGGCATTTTACATCGATGAGAGCTCAAGGTCAATTTAGTTCCACATCACTGACATCCTCTGTTGCGTATTACATTTGAATGGAGATACAATGAGATATTCTCGCCAAATATCTTGTGTGACTGCAGTTATTTTCTTGAACCTTTTTTCCACCGCATCGTATATTTTTGGTACACAGCAGCTGTGCTTTATCTTCGCTCGCTGCTCCCACATCACTTAAGGATTTCAGCGGAAACGGGCACACATGTTTTCAGTGTGAAGTAAACAAAAGTGGAAAAGAGAAATATAAAATAAGATAGCTTAGTACATCAGATGTTAGATTTTAACCTCTTCTGTCACAGGTGATTTCTCTGAATGTTTATGTTACAACTGATATCACCCCAAACCGTAAATTTTTTGGAGTGGTTACTGTCTATAAAACATAAACTGGAAGCAAGTCTCTGAAAGTGAGAAAAAGATAATGTAACTCTCCAATTTCCACAAGATATAGGTCAACTTACCAACCGCTTAGTACAAAGATATTAAAGTCATAAACATTCCCTAAACTGAAGTACACCAGTTTCTACAGAAACACCGAAAGTTGTTCACTTTAGTAAACCTCACTGAGATCATTTCCTGAACCAACATGTCGATCAGATAAGTGTTTGCTCCCCTCTTAAAGTGAAGACCGGCACTGAATAATAACACCGATCACAGACTACTACAGGTGGAGCAGCTGCCGTAAAAGCCACGTGCGCCCGCAATAAAACGCATTGAACAATTGCCGTCCTGCTTCCCACTTCGCTCCTTAAGCGCCCACGAACGACTACAGAGAGCTCGCGAATTCGTATCAGCTTTGGAACTTTTTTCTACATTAGAGACCTTTTAGCCAATCAGTACTCGGATGGCAGAACGATTGCTTTCTTACCCTTCCAGTTGACAACAGCCTTCTACTCGGAGCTACTGCATTTTAGGTTGGATCTTAAACATTCTGAATAGTGGCTGAAGTCAGGTAAAGCCACTAAACTTTAGTAAAGTATATCGAAAATTTTGTAGACCGCTCAGATTAGGAGTAAAAATCAGTCCATCCCCCCCCCCCCCCCAAAAAAAAAAAAAGTTGCCGACACAAAGAATATCTCATCTGCCACGTGGTTATATAGGGTCTTTGTGAGTTTTGTAACATTTTAATTTAGCTGTGTAACCAATCCTTTATCATAGAATCACTTCGCGATTGACTAAAATATGTCGAAGTTAGCCGGCCGGGTTGGCCGAGCGGTTCTAGACGCTTCACTCCGGAACCGCGCTGCTGCTACGGTCTCAGGCTCGAATCCTGCCTCAGGCATGGATGTGTGTGATGTTCTTAGATTAGTTAGGTTCAATTAGTTCTAAGTTCTAGGGGACTGATGACCTTAGAAGTTGAGTCCCATAGTGCTCAGAGCCATTTGAACCATTCGATGTCGAAGTTAAGCCGCTGTACTATAAAACAGATAAATCATTTCCAAAATTTCTTACCAAATCCCCTTTTGCAAACATCCTCGAAAATTTCAGAGAAGCTGATGTAAAAGCGGATTCTTAACTATCTGACTAGAAGTAAAATATTTTCGCTGTTACACTTTAGATTTCTGAAGGTATATTTCTACTCGTGCGTACTGTGCTTGATACGTTAGACTAAATTGCAGGCTATTAGTAAATCCTGAGACCTGCCAAATCACAATATCTTTTTATGTAAATAATAATTCTATGGTGAAACAATTACTGCAGCATAACTGTAAAAATTTTATCTCTCTGAACTGAAACGAAGGGTATCAATAGTTCTTAGTCCTGTGTGAAGTTGTCATTCATAATGCAACTAGAAACTAGTTACCCGTAATGTTCAAATTTACGTCCCTTAGCTTTTTGTCTACAGGGTGTATCTAAAGTTCCTTTACAGACCTTGAAAATTCGTAGTGTGAACCAAGACGATTAAGTTTAGTGAGTTTAGTGCAGGAACTGATGTCCAGAAACGCACTTTTTCCCCGCTACACGCAAAATACTGCGACACACGTTGCTCTTTGACTCGTGCTGCTTGGCGTTTGGGTCCACGTGCAAGTAGGGCTCGATGTGACGACCATCGACGTCAGCACAGATACGGTACGCCCTTATCAGATTCCGGTATACACAATCATCAACGCCTGGTCCTCCAGCATCAGCTGCAGCCATAACGGGGGTCTTGTAAATCATGGATTTCATGTGGCCCGACAGGTAGTAATCTAGCGATTTCAAGTCGCGAGAACGTGTATTCGAAGCGGTTGAGGCACTAAGATCTTATGCACTGTTGGCCAAATGGTTGGTCCGGATGATCTCGGACTGTTTGTGACAAACGAGCTGATGCGCCATTGTGCTGAAAGCACATATTTTGACGCAAATGCAATGGGCTTGCGAAACCAAGTGACCATTGAATGATGTACGTAATACCCTAGTCAATGGTGCCGAAAATGCGGGAGGTTTGGAGGTGTGTTGTGGTACTTTGCGCGTAGTGGTAAAACGGTACGTTTGCGCACATGAGTTCCCGCGATAAACTTAACCGTCTTGGTCCCCATTCTGGTCCTAAAAGTTTGTAAGAGATATTTAGTTACAATTTGTGTAAATCCTATATTCATGAACTTTCATTCGTAACTGAAACCAGATGCCAAGTTTGTTTTGTTTGCACATGATACAACGATTGGAACAAATGTAAAACGAGTATTGTCCTAAAAGCCTGGTTAATTAAATTATTATGTACATTAATAAATAGTTTGTAGGCAATTCCTAGTCAGTAAAATTTGAAAACATACCGCTTACAGTTCAGAATTTGTAAGAAATTTTCCACTATATGACCAAAATATCACGACAAACATATAGAAGACGTTGCTAGTGCTATGTTATTGGTATTACAAACTGATAATAAGTTTCAGTTGGGTGGAACATACTACAGCAGCGAAACTAAACTTGTTGCCAGAGCAAAGTGGTATAAAAATAAAACGGTTTCCTTACTCGCTTACTTCAACTCCGCAATAGCATACAGGATCTTTTAAAGGTATCTCATGAAGCCACTCCAACGCAGGGTAACACGAGCTGTTGTAAGTAGCGTGGCGTTAATGACGTTCTACAAAAGACTGTTCAGGGAAATGGGGAAGCCAACTACCGTTTGCCAATACGTTTATACCTGAATGAAATTTATCATAAATATTGGGTTGGTAGATGAGTTCGTAGCGTTCTTCCATAACTTTAATAAATACACATAACAGACGCTGTAGTTATCTATAATATATTCTCCTTCATTATTTACAACACTCTGCAACGCTGATTTAACTTTCCGATTCTTTCGATTCTGTGACTGTAGAAATCACGTGGGTTTGAGGCGAAGAACCTGATGAGACATGTTCGGAGAGCATTTTCATCCGGAAATAAAGTTCCCTGTAGCTTGTGTGATAGAGAATGTAAGAGGTGAAAATATGAGGGCACATGGTCTGGTGAATTATTATTACCCAACCCAATCCCTATGCAGTGTTTTTTGTCAGTGTTGAAGAATGCGGGTGGGATTTATCGTGGAGTAACATCACAAGTCTTCCTAGTCGTTGTTCTCAAGCTGCGTCTACAAGACATCTCAAATGTTGACAAAAAATGTCAGCAGTCTTGGTTGCACCTCGGGGAAGCAATTCGTAGTGCATCACACCGTCACTGTTCCACCAGATGCATAGTGTTGTGTTTTGTGAAAGCGTGCAGGTCTTTGTACGGGGAGATACTGCTATGTTTGGACTCAGCCATTCCATTATTTTCCTCATGTTAGCCTAAAGACACCATTTGTCGTCATCAATAACGATTGGTGTTGCTCACGAGCCAACTGATGACGAGAAAGCAGAGATGCATATTTGGCCAAGTGCTCATTTTTGCGACTTTGGATCAGAGCATGCTGTACCTGGACACCCGATTCTTGAACTTTCTCCATTGCATGAAAATGTCGCACGAAGATGGAATGGTAACAGTTCATCACATTTGCCAGTTCTCGACTACACTGACGTATATCATTGTGGATTCCTGCGTTTAAACGATCCTCATCTGACACCGAAGGCCCTCTGAACGTGGAGAATTACTTAAATCAAAACAATCCTTCTAAAAACGGGAAAACCTTTTTTGCCGTACTCTGTCCAACTGACTTATCCTCCACACATGGCGAAAATATTTCTGGCTGCCTCCACTGCTGTTGTCCTTCTATTGAACTCAAACAGAAGAATATGTCGGAAATATACCGATTTTTTCACTTGGAATCCCATTTTCTAGCATGCACAGCTCCACTCACTATCTGCAGATGACTAAATGACAATATGTTAACGCAAGTAACAACACAGAACTGCAAATAAAAATGTTAGTCGATATTCAAACGCATTGCAGCGGGAATACCAACACAAAAACGAAAACGCTACGAACCTATGTACCAACCTAATAATATATCTCTTTTCTCAAAGCAGCAGGTCAGTTCACGCAATCATTATTAGAAATACGAATAATCTCTATAGAGACTAAATATTTCAGTTAGTTTGGTCCAGAAAGATATCCATCATTCACGAACATATATTTTCTATAACCTGGTACCAATTAATATAAGAGTATCCACTAACAGAACTGATTACGAGGGTTGACTGAAAAGTAATGCGTCCACCGTCGTAACTCTTCAACGGTTGACAGCAGTGGTATGTGGCAGGTACTGGCTTAGTTACAAGAAAATTTTCACATTCACCTGGCAGTCACAGAAAAGAAAACGCTTTCTAAACAATCACAGAAACATCAGCAACCGAACGCTCTTAAGCTAGTAAAACATCCGGTATACAAATAACAAACTTTCTACCCAATACAGGGACTGCAAAAACATTAACACTTAAACATACCCCCTCAGAAACATCCACGCCAGTCTGATGAAATACAGCTTCAGTAAAAAACGTAATTGGCACACACACACACACACACACACACACACACACACTCACATGCACACACAAGCTTTGACGTTTCACTCCGCCATCATCCCCTCTTCCAAACAGAACGCCTAATAGGCCTTTACAGCGTGGTCATCAACAATCTGAAAACCTTTCAAGGGCATATCAGGGTACGTTGTGCTGAGAAGTAATTGTTGAGAAAAAATATTCGATACTTTCGACGTTTCCGTGTTAATTAACAGTGAAGTTAACCAGACAAGTCATTGTGAGCGCAAATTCAAGCGGCCCGCCAGGCACCGTGTGTACAAACGTGTTCTTCGTTTTTTTCCCTAAAACCTAACAAGAGAGCGATACAAAAATTAGACATGGTACGGTGTAAGTGATCGTACCAGAGACAAAGGCTGAGCAGTCTCATGCAGACTGTTTCAGACTACCCTGCATACAACACACATGAGTTGGCTAAATAGACACACAAGTATGGAAATACACGCAGGAGCAGCAGATGCAGCTCCAACAACAAAAACAAAAAGAAAAATGACTGCATTCCGTGCGACAAAACTAAGTACACAAGGCGAATGTGGGTGTGTAAAAACGTGAAAACAAAATATTGTATGTAAATGCAGAGCAGCGTGCTATAAACAGAGCCCCTGCTTGGGTAAGAACGCAACGAAATATTATAGGAGCGAAAAAGTGTGAGCTGTGCAAGTAATTTTAAACATGAGAATAATTTACGGACTCACTAAACCGACTGCTTAGGAAAGTTACCATTGCTTCAGAGACCACTGCAAAGGCTTTGAAATAAAGCGAAACGTCTCTGCTCCTAAGGTTACTATCACAGTCCAGATGACGGAATAACTGTCATATTACTTGTGAGAGAACAGCTCTAGAAATTTTGAACTACAACTTCCAAGTTAATTGCTAGTAGTTTTATTGTATTTCGTACAATACGAGGGTATTACCATTGTTAAGTACAGGTCTAGCTGGGCGAGACGTATACATTCCGTCGTTGAACATTTTTGTTAATTGTCATTTACGATGGTACAATAACATAGGGTAGTAATTTCGCGGCTAGATGACTGTTCTCAATGATTACTATGTGACCTCATTTTACTATCGTGAAAACAGCGACAAAAGAAGTCATCAATGAAGGAATACGTACGTCCTCCCGAGCTATACATGTCCTTAACGATGGTAATACTGCCGAAATAGGGTTATTGTACGAAGTACAATAAAACTATTAGGAGTTAACTTGAATGATTCATTCACTCACAGTACGGTGGATAACAATAGGCAGAAAATTACTATGGTTCATTGACATTACGAAACCGTAAGTGTTGCACATATGTTTGTGTTTCTATAAACGGCAACAAATTTCAGACTAAGGCGCGAAACTGGTTGCCAATTATACAAAAACCAACTTCTGTGCAATTTCAACGATTCAGAATCTCACTGAATGATTCAATTTAAAATGTCACATAGCGACGTGTTTCATACTCTGGGCCCAAATAAAAGAGACAATAGGTTTCGAAATATTGAGGGTTAATGTTTAAGCTGTTTTTCCGCTGGGAAGATTTAACCGGTTTCCAAAAACTTATCTCTGCCTCTAACCAAAATTAAGAACAAAGTTGTGCTATGTATAGACGACACTGAATTTTAGAATTTGGAAGTGATATTTGTAGAAGAAGGAGACGCTAAAGAAATTTTCTTTTTCCACAGAGAGCGAATCACGGTGGCGGCTGTCTGCAGGTAGTACATAGCTGGACAACGTCGCAACTTGGTCCATAAAAGTCCGATGCCAGCTAATGTAAATTTTGATACTGCAGCCACTAGGAATCAAGACACAGAGGATTTAATGACATTAGCCGCCATCGGACATTGACTAGATCTACTTTCCTCACTGGTTATATCAATGAGGAAAGTTGAAAATTTGTGCTGGAGTGCTATTAGAATCTGGGTCTCCTGCTTCATAGGCAGATGCTCTGACCACTGTGGCATCTCTCTTTTTCTTTATCGCTTAGTGAGTATCGAACCCACCTTCCTGGCACCCAAAAGGTGGGGTGGAGGCAAATTCGACAGAGGCCTGGCCAACATAACCCGTCCCACCCTCCTGGAATCACGGAAAGCGTAGGGAACTTGGAGTAGAAGTACATTCATCATAAGTTGTTTATTTATTCACTTTTTCTTTTTTTCCATTAATGTTAATACCACCGAGAATAGCAGAAAACCGGCGCCCAAAGAAGGAGGGCGTAGCAGAACGTCAGACTCACTCAGACAACCGACGTATAGTGTTCCCGATAAGATCATTCCGATGGCCGGAGAATATATCGGTTCTGAGTGTGGAATAAGCAGAGATCAAATCGTCATGACAGGCACACCCCCAGCACTGTGGTGGGTTAAGGAAGACACTGCAAAGGAAATTGGAGACAAATTGTCTGTATTTTGGATTGCGGACAACTGCACAATGGCGTCCAGTAAGGAACTGCCAAAAAACAAGGATACATCAGCAAACAAGTAGTGAACTCGTCTTGGCGTACCGGAAGTACACCGCGTCCAGAAAGAGGAGCAGTTGAGTAGGTATCTGATGTGGAGTCATACGGGGACTTAGGGACAACATCGGTCGTACCAATAACCAGACACCTGTTGCTGACTACGCACCAGGCGATGCTTGTCTGTGTCCATAGCATCACAGGCAACACACGACGGGGTGTCTGCAAGATGAATACCGTAAAGGCGCGACCGGAATACTTGCTTCCCATTGACAGTGAGGTACCACGCAGACTGCATGTCAGTGTCACACCAAGGAGCGCACACCGATCGCCAAACGGCAAGCCAGTCGACGTGGGGATGCTTCCCCTCAACCACAATCGGTGATCTGTGCTGCTGTAGAAAGCCATAGATCGCGTTCGTGGATGTCAAGTGCACTGGTATTATCGCAGTGTGGACGTAGATCAGGTAGAAGAAATAATGGCGGATGTAAAAGAAGGGCGGTGGGACGTTAGAAAGCCGAATAGGTGCTGAGACTGTGGTGATGCAAGGGCCTGCTGCAATCGGCTAGTAAGGCACATAGGACAACAGCGCCACTACGCCATGAGAGAGCCAATGAAAAGGGCTGTCCATCTTTCAGGCAGATGGCTGGCTCTGAGCACTATGGGACTTAACTGCTGTGGTCATCAGTCCCCTAGAACTTAGAACTACTTAAACCTAACTAACCTAAGAACAGCACACACATCCATTCCCGAGGCAGGATTCGAACCTGCGACCGTAGCGGTCGCGCGGTTCCCGATTGAAGCGCCTAGACCCGCTCGGCCACTCCGGCCGGCTTTTCAGGCAGATGATGCTGGCCTAAACCGCCCCTGCATCGCAGGAGAGTGAGGCTATCGTCCCTTATCTTAAACAGCAGGCTGTGGCAAACAATTGAACCGACTGCCGCTAGCATGCGGCAGGCCATGCGTGACGGAATACGAGCGTCTGTGCCACGTGTGGTATACTTGACGCCATATATACATTTACATATTGTGTCCGTTGCATAAGATATAGTTCACGTAAACAGTATTCTTAGAGCATAGCACACATTTGGGAAGGTAGGCGTGTCAGTTGAGGGCAATCGTGCGCCTCAGATCACTTGCAAAATCGAGTCCTAAGTATCGGATAGTAGCAACTACACTCTAGGGAGCAGTTCTGTCCGCATGAAGCCCCACATCTACAGCCATGGAGCTCGATTTGCGAACATTAAGTCAGCTACCAAAAGCCTCGCAGTAGGTGATAACCCATGGCAGTGACACCCTAACCTCAGCACCGCTAGGCATAACGATGACGAAATCGTCTGCAGAAGCAGTCCAAAAATGGTCAAATGTGTATGAATTTTTAAGGGACCAAACTGCTGAGGTCTTCGATCCCTAGACTTACGCACTACTTAAACTAACTTGTGCTAAGAACAACACACACAACCATGCCCCAGGGAGGACTCGAACCTCAGACGAGCGTGGACGCTCAGTGACATGGCGCCTCTAGCCGCGTGGCCATTCCGCGCGGCTAAGCAGTGCAACTGAATACAGGATCACCGAGAGAAGCCGGCCGCTGTGACCGAGTGGTTCTAGGCGCTTCATTCCGGAACCACGCTGCTGCTACGGTCGCAGGTTCGAATGCTGCCTGAGGAATGGATGTGTGTGATGTCCTTAGGTCAGTGTAGGGGACTGATGACCTCAGATGTTAAACTCCATAGTGCTTAGAGCCATTTGAAACATCACTGACAGACAATCCATAGACGCTCTGACAAACGCCATCCGGACACAGTGGTCATTACAAATGTACGGACTACACTAGCATACCTCCCGTCATACCAAATTCTCAGTTATCCACAAACTACGGACAAAGTGCCCCTTACTCTTTATCCGCATTACTCGCGTCATTTCGCCAGTTCCTCTACAAGTTCGATCAAATGGTTCAAATGCTCTGTACACTAAGCGACTTAACATCTGAGGTCATCAGTCGCCTAGACCTTATAACTAATTAAACCTAACTAACCGAAGGGCATCACACACATCCATGCCCGAGGCAGGATTCGAACCTGTGACCGTAGCGGTCGCTCGGTTCCAGACTGTAGCGCCTAGAACCGCACGGCCACTCCGGCCGGCCTGTTCGATCATGTTGTGCATCCGCACTGAAGTGGTTGTTGACCGTCATCGCCTTAATTATATGTGTGGTCTGTGTTCTTTCAACGTGTCAGAGCATCTGCCTAGTAAGGAGGAGACTCGGGTCCGAATCCCAGTCTGACAAGAACTGTCAACTTTTCCCATTGATTTAATCAATGCCCACTGGAAATTGTCATTAATTCCTTTGTACACTACTGGCCATTAAAATTACTACGCCACGAATATTACGTGCAACAGACACGAAATTTAACCGACAGGAAGAAGATGCTGTGATATGCAAATGATGAGCTTTTCAGAGCATTCTCACAAGGTTGGGGCCGATGGCGACACCTACAACGTGCTCACATGAGGAAAGTTTCCAACCGATTTCTCATACACAAACAGCAGTTGACCGCCGTTGCCTGGTGAAACGTTGTTGTGATGCCTCGTGTAAGGAGGAGAATTGCGTTCCATCAAGTTTCCGACTTCGATAAAGGTCAGATTGTAGCCTATCGCTATTGCGGTTTATCGTATCGCGACATTGCTGCTCGCGTTGGTCGAGATCCAATGACTGTTCGCAGAATATGGAATCGGTAGGTTCAGGAGGTTAATACGGAACGCCGTGCTGGACTCCAACGGCCTCGTATCACTAGCAGTCGAGATGACAGGCAACTTATCCGCATGGCTGTAAAGGATCGTGCAGCCACGTCTCGATCCCTGAGTCAACCGATGGGGACGTTTGCAAGACAACACCCATCTGCACGAACAGTTCGACGACGTTTGCCACAGCATGGACTATCAGCTCGGAGACCATGGCTGTGGTTATCGTTGACGCTGCATCACAGACGGGAGCGCCGGCGATGGGTTACTCAACAACGAACCTGAGTCCACGAATGGCAAAACTTCATTTTTTCGGATGAATCAAGGTTCTGATTACACCATCATGATGGTCGCATCCATGTTTGACGACATGGCGGTGAACACACATTGGAAGCGTGTATTCGTCATCGCAATACTGGCGTATCACCCTTGCGTGATGGTATGGGGTTTCATTGGTTACACGTCCCGGTCATCTCTTGTTCACATTGACGGCACTTCGAACAGTAGACGCTACATTTCAGATGTGTTACGACCCGAGGCTCTACCCTTCATTTGATCCCTGCGAAACCCTACATTTGAGCAGGATAACGCAGGACCGCATGTTGCAGGTCCTGTACGGGCCTTTCTGGATACAGAAAATGTTCGACTGCTGCCCTGGCCAGCACATTCTCCAGATCTCTCACCAATTGAAAACGTCTGGTTAACAGTGGCCGAGCAACTGACTCGTCACAATACGCCAGTCACTACTCTTGATGAACTGTGGTATCGTGTTGAAGCTGCATGGGCAGCTGTACCTGTACACGTCATCCAAGCTCTGTTTGACTCAATGCCCAGGCGTATCCAGGCCGTTATTACGGCTAGAGGTGGTTGTTCTGTGTACTGATTTCTCAGGATCTATGCACCCAATTTGCGTGAAAATGTAGTCACATGGCAGTTCTAGTATAATATATTTGTCCAATGAACACCCGTTTCTCATCTGCATTTCTTCTTGGTGTAGCAATTTTAATGGCCAGTAGTGTTCGTTAATTTAAATCAGTTTATACACTCCTGGAAATGGAAAAAAGAACACATTGACACCAGTGTGTCAGATCCACCATACTTGCTCCGGACACTGCGAGAGGGCTGTACAAGCAATGATCACACGCACGGCACAGCGGACACACCAGGAACCGCGGTGTTGGCCGTCGAATGGCGCTAGCTGCGCAGCATTTGTGCACCGCCGCCATCAATGTCAGCCAGTTTGCCGTGGCATACGGAGCTCCATCGCAGTCTTTAACACTGGTAGCATGCCGCGACAGCGTGGACGTGAACCGTATGTGCAGTTGACGGACTTTGAGCGAGGGCGTATAGTGGGCATGCGGGAGGCCAGGTGGACGTACCGCCGAATTGCTCAACACGTGGGGCGTGAGGTCTCCACAGTACATCGATGTTGTCGCCAGTGGTCGGCGGAAGGTGCACGTGCCCGTCGACCTGGGACCGGACCGCAGCGACGCACGGATGCACGCCAAGACCGTAGGATCCTACGCAGTGCCGTAGGGGACCGCACCGCCACTTCCCAGCAAATTAGGGACACTGTTGCTCCTGGGATATCGGCGAGGACCATTCGGAACCGTCTCCATGAAGCTGGGCTACGGTCCCGCACACCGTTAGGCCGTCTTCCGCTCACGCCCCAACATCGTGCAGCCCGCCTCCAGTGGTGTCGCGACAGGCGCGAATGGAGGGACGAATGGAGACGTGTCGTCTTCAGCGATGAGAGTCGCTTCTGCCTTGGTGCCAATGATGGTCGTATGTGTGTTTGGCGCCGTGCAGGTGAGCGCCACAATCAGGACTGCATACGACCGAGGCACACAGGGCCAACACCCGGCATCATGGTGTGGGGAGCGATCTCCTACACTGGCCGTACACCACTGGTGATCGTCGAGGGGACACTGAATAGTGCACGGTACATCCAAACCGTCATCGAACCCATCGTTCTACCATTCCTAGACCGGCAAGGGAACTTGCTGTTCCAACAGGACAATGCACGTCCGCATGTATCCCGTGCCACCCAACGTGCTCTAGAAGGTGTAAGTCAACTACCCTGGCCAACAAGATCTCCGGATCTGTCCCCCATTGAGCATGTTTGGGACTGGATGAAGCGTCGTCTCACGCGGTCTGCACGTCCAGCACGAACGCTGGTCCAACTGAGGCGCCAGGTGGAAATGGCATGGCAAGCCGTTCCACAGGACTACATCCAGCATCTCTACGATCGTCTCCATGGGAGAATAGCAGCCTGCATTGCTGCGAAAGGTGGATATACACTGTACTAGTGCCGACATTGTGCATGCTCTGTTGCCTGTGTCTATGTGCCTGTGGTTCTGTCAGTGTGATCATGTGATGTATCTGACCCCAGGAATGTGTCAATAAAGTTTCCCCTTCCTGGGACAATGAATTCACGGTGTTCTTATTTCAATTTCCAGGAGTGTATTAGGGCCCTATTAGGGCCCCCAGGCGGCTATAATAAGATTGGGGAAATATCTTTTGATAGTGATTTTGCGAGATTGTTCGGTTGGGATGGCACTACCAAAGTGGATCCGCAGGTGTCACAGCCGAAGGGCTGCTCGCCAGTGGGCAGGAGCGAGGCCGGCTGCCGCTTACACGGTGCGGCGTGATTTCCCCGCAGGCAGCGCGGGCAGCCGAAACTCATTTCAGGGGGGCATCACGCGACGTGACAGCCGCGCGGGCTCCTGCGTGATGCTTTTATTTTCCTGTCTGGCTGAAATCCGAAACTCGCGCGACCCGTCACGCGCCTGTTATCCTGTCTGTGGCGAATGCGTAGTTACGCTGCCATCCATGTAACGAGATGAGAGGTACTTTTCCTCACGTCTGATTAGACAACGCATATTGCGGAAATAATTCGTTAAGTGATATCACCATTCTTTTCCAGTTACGAGTTTGTGAAAATATGTGCAGAAGGGCTGAAAGTAATAATGGCATAAAATTAAACAGTTCATATGAAATCATACCGTCACAATATTATTCAGTCTGTTTTGCTATATACACTGAATAACCAAAGAAACTGGTACACCTGCCTAATATTAGTAGGACCCCCGCGAGCACGCAGAAGGGCGGAAACACAACGTGGCATCGGCTTGACTAATGTCTCATGTAGTGCTGGAGGGAATTGACACCATGAATTCCGGGGTGTAGATCTCTTCTGAACAGCACGTTGCAAGGCATCCAATATATGCTCAGTAATATTCATGTGTGGGGACTTTGGTGGCCAGCTGAAGTGTTTAAACTCAGAAGAGTGTTCTTGGAGCCACTATATAGCAATTCTCGACTGGCGTGGTGTCGCATTGTCCTATTGGAATTGCCCAAGTCCGTTGCGATGCACAACGGACATGAATGGATGCTGGTGATGAGACAGAATGCTTACTTACGTGTCACGTGTCAGAGTGGTATCCAGACGTATCAGGAGTCCCACATCACTCCAACTGCACGCGCCCCTCACCACTGCAGAGTCTCCGTCAGCTTCAACAGTCCCCTGCTACACGCAGGGTCCCTGGATTCATGAGGTTGAGGTTGTCTCCATACATGTCCACGTCCATTGACTCGATACAATTTGAACCAAGAATCATCCGACCATCAAACATGTTTCCAGTCAAGAACAGTCCAATGTCACACGAGGGGGTCTTCGGCTCCGAAAGTCCATATCGATGATGTTTCGTTGAATGGTTCGCACGCTGACACTTGTTGATGGCCCAGCATTGAAATCTGCAGCACTTTCCGGAAGGGTTGCATTTCTGTCACATTGAACGATTTTCTTCAGTAGTCGTTGGTCCCGTTCTTGCAGGATCTTTTGCGCGATGTAGCAGATCTGATGTTTTACCGGATACCTGGTATTCACGGTTCACTCGTGAAATGGTCGTACGGGAGAATCCCCATTTCATCGCTACCTCGGAAATTCTGTGTCCCATCGCTCGTTCACTGACTATAACACCACGTTCAAATTCACTTAAATCTTGGTGACCTGCCATTTTGGCAGCAGCAATCTATCTAACAACTGCACCAGACACTTTTCGTCTTGTACAGGCGTTTCCATCCGCAGCTCCCAATTCTGCCTGTGTCCATATCTCTGTATTTGAATATGCATTGCTATATCAGGATCTGTGGCGCTTCATTGTATAAGACAGAAGAAATGCTCACAGAGTTGAAGTAAAAGTCAAAAACAACAGTTCAAAAGATGGCAAGTTCTGACAGACATGAACGTTACCGGATTATCTGTTTGACAGCAGTTAAAAATTACCAACAAAAATAATTTACATACGAATGGAAAAAAATGGAGGAAGCTGAACTAAGGGAATAACAGCTTTTCATCTGTCTATCCTAACGGAAATTATATTTTATTTATGGCAATCAGAATTAAATAAACTTCTTTCCAAAGCACAATGTTGATAGACAACCAATGGAGAAGTCCTTACGACTGGTTCGGTCATATTCATTACAGTATGTGGACGGGTTTTTAATTCCTCTTCTATCATTCCCTCTACCATTGACCTATAGATATGAAGTTTTGGTCACCAGCTCTGAAGGAACAACTGAATTTAATGTTTCACAAATGAATATTAATTTACTTTAAACTGAGTAACAACTGTATTTAGTCTAAACACTTTCTCATAGACACAAGATGGATCAATGCATCTGAAATGCTGCCGGCCGGAGTGGCCGAGCGGTTAAAGGCGCTACAGTCTAGAACCGCACGACCGCTACGGTCGCAGGTTCGAATCCTGCCTCGGGCATGGATGTGTGTGATGTCCTTAGGTTAGTTAGGTTTAAGTAGTTCTAAGTTCTAGGGGACTTATGACCACAGCAGTTGAGTCCCATAGTGCTCAGAGCTATTTGAACCATCTGAAATGCTACGTATCACTGTGGCTATCAATTTAAAGTTAGGTTACACATCAAGTGAGATTCTTAGATACTGAATATTGCTAATTATACTGTATTTCTCAGATGAGCTCACTCAGTACCAAAATAGCAGAGTACGAATGCGGCTGTCATATGCAAATAAGATAGATTAGCTCTGTAGCAGTTACTGTGTTTATGACCGAAGACTGAGCTTATGAGAAATAAGATTTGCTTGACAATTTCAGCTCAAAAAAAAAAAAAAAAAAAAAAAAAAAAAAAAAAAAAAAAAAAAAAAAAAGGCACTGAAAGACATTTGAAAAATATTATGTTCAGGGAACAGGATATGTAATGACTTTAAGTAAATAACATTAGAAATCATTTGAATAAAGTATATCTATTAAGAAAAAAATATTGGCAGCACTTCTCAACAATCCTGAGTTTCTCAAAATTACGCAAAGTGCTGATGGATCTTTTGACGTACTTTGGTGCTTGATGGTTGTTTCTTCGCATCTCAGTAGTGTTGGAAAAGAAAGCGAAAACCCATTTTACCTGCCGCAGACATCACGGCTAACGTTTCCGTCTAGATAAAGTGCGTAGAACCTTGTCTCCCGCGACTTTCCCATAAAACTAATGTAGCCACACCAAATACGGGCGTCGAAGACACGTGACAAGCATATATAATATTGGATGAAAGAAGTAAATTAGGTTTTCAACATAAATGGTGTTATGTTATTGTAATATCTTTTTCATGGGGTCCCATTATATTTACCAATTCCATTTCACTCCCGAAAGCTAGTGAATTATATATAAGCCACTACAATGTAAATGACTGAGTATTTTATACCAACATTAGGAGCGACCTGCTCTATTTCATTCTCATACGGAGATAGGGAGCGAGGAAATACTGACTATATCCGTAGGCATGGGACCTAATTTCTGTATTGTATTCTCTTGTTTCTTAGTGAAAACATGCAATACAGACTGTAGATTGGTCCACACTCTTCCTCAAATAAGGATTCACCAATTTATCCGATTGGGATGATGAAGACCCCAAAATTTGGGGCAGTAATGTACTGCTGATCGTATGGATGTTTTGTATGGTTTTCCTTTTATCGATTCCCTGCATTTCCCCATAACTTTCAACAAATCTAAGTGCTACAGTCACTACCCAATGTGCTGCGTTTACGTGTCCGTTCCACTTCCTCGTATTATCCAGATATTTGAAACGTATTACGAGTCTTCAAAATTTACATCAATTTAGCATTCGTATTCTGTCTTTGTGTTCCTCTTTGTTAAGGACATAAACTTAAATCTGTCCACATTTTAAGAGGGCTTCCGTTAACTACAACAGTTAAACCACTATTTAAATAGTAGCCACCTAGTTCTGCGTTTCTGAACGATGATCCAGAAAAATACACGTCCGTAGGAAGCAACATCATCAGCGAACAACCTGACCCTGCTGTTGACCGTACCGGAGAAATTGTCAGTCTTAACTGGGAGCTTGAGCGGGCCTACTACGCTAAATATGATACCACCCAATTGCACTATCACTTTTCTGCAGTTTACATGTTTACAATGCGTCTAGAGAGGCTGTGTGTGTGTGTGTGTGTGTGTGTGTGTGCGTGTGTGTGTGTGTGCGTGCGTATGCGTGTGTGTATGCCTGTAAATATAGGGCCATGATGGCCAGGCTTCGGGTAGCGACCTCTGCCCACTTTGGCTCCACCCCACCTTTTGGTGGGCAGGGCATCTGCCTAGTAGGCAGGAGTCACGGGTTCAAATCGCAGTCCAGCACAAATTTTCAACTATCCTCATTGATATAATCAATAAACAAAGTTGATCTAATCAGTGGCCGATGGCAGCTAATGTCATTAAGCCTTCTGTGTCTTGATTCCTAGTGGCTGCAGGATCAAAATTTACATTAGCTGGCATCGGACTTTCATGGGCCAAAGTTGCGACGTTGTCGAGCTATGTACTATCTGCAGACAGTTGCCACAGTCATTCGCTCTCTGTGGGAAAAGAAATTTGCTTTAGGGGCTCCTTCTTCTGCAAATATCACTTTCAGATTCTGAAATTCAGTGTCTTCTAAACATGTCAGAGCTTTGTTTTTAATTTTGATTAGAGCCAGAGATAAGTTATTTTTTTGGAAACCGGTTAAATCTTCCCAGCGGAAAACAGCTTAAGCATTAACAATTAATATTTCTAAACCTATTGCCTTATGTCATGTACCTTACCGAGGATGGTGGGTGTAGGCAGTACATAGGTAGTGCAGCTGTTATTCGTGTACACAGCACTACGTTTGCTTTAGTCTTTAAATAGGCAGAATGAAGCCATATGAAAAGAAATCTTCGCAAATGATACGATATCAGAGTAAAATCCTGGCACACAAACATTAAGTTCAGTAAAGGAAACAGAAATACTTCGCTGCTGCACTAAAGAAACTAAATGCGTTACGTTATTGCGGGAGCAACTGATTACGACTCTCTGGGGCTCAGGCACTGGGGTTCTCAGGAATGCTCCATTTCACTGCGTTAGGCGGTCGTGCTCCCCACAAGGGAAATTCTTACTACGGTGGAAGAAAACAATAGGTCTTTGTCAACGCGGAGGACATGGGCAGGGAAGGTTTTTGGAAACCGTTAAGGTACAGGAAAAAAAGCAAAGAAATAAAATTACTCAACCTATGCACATTGCAGAGACAATTTTAAAACAAAACTGTTTCTTAGCTATAGCTAATCGAACTGATTGGAAACGTATTAAAGGAAAACAATGTCAACAATGAGTATAAGAAATTTTCCGTTTGCAACCTTGTAGCATCAGACGCAAAGCTGGACAGATGATATAGCTGCAGAAGTCTAATCAAAAAGATGAACACACATTCCATACTACAGGGTGTTTCAAAAATGACCGGTATATTTGAAACGGCAATAAAAACTAAACGAGCAGCGATAGAAATACACCGTTTGTTGCAATATGCTTGGGACAACAGTACACTTTTAGGCGGACAAACTTTCGAAATTACAGTAGTTACAATTTTCAACAACAGATGGCGCTGCAGGTGATGTGAAAGATATAGAAGACAACGCAGTCTGTGGGTGCGCCATTCTGTATGTCGTCTTTCTGCTGTAAGCGTGTGCTGTTCACAACGTGCAAGTGTGCTGTAGACAACATGGTTTATTCCTTAGAACAGAGGATTTTTCTGGTGTTGGAATTCCACCTCCTAGAACACAGTGTTGTTGCAACAAGACGAAGTTTTCAACGGAGGTTTAATGTAACCAAAGGACCGAAAAGCGATACAATAAAGGATCTGTTTGAAAAATTTCAACGGACTGGGAACGTGACGGATGAACGTGCTGGAAAGGTAGGGTGACCGCGTACGGCAACCACAAAGGGCAACGCGCAGCTAGTGCAGCAGGTGATCCAACAGCGGCCTCGGGTTTCCGTTCGCCGTGTTGCAGCTGCGGTCCAACTGACGCCAACGTCCACGTATCGTCTCATGCGCCAGAGTTTACACCTCTATCCATACAAAATTCAAACGCGGCAACCCCTCAGCGCCGCTACCATTGCTGCACGAGAGACATTCGCTAACGATATAGTGCACAGGATTGATGACGGCGATATGCATGTGGGCAGCATTTGGTTTACTGACGAAGCTTATTTTTACCTGGACGGCTTCGTCAATAAACAGAACTGGCGCATATGGGGAACCGAAAAGCCCCATGTTGCAGTCCCATCGTCCTTGCATCCTCAAAAAGTACTGGTCTGGGCCGCCATTTCTTCCAAAGGAATCATTGGCCCATTTTTCCGATCCGAAACGATTACTGCATCACGCTGTCTGGACATTCTTCGTGAATTTGTGGCGGTACAAACTGCCTTAGACGCCACTGCGAACACCTCGTGGTTTATGCAAGATGGTGCCCGGCCACATCGCACGGCCGACGTCTTTAATTTCCTGAATGAATATTTCGATGACCATGTGATTGCTTTGGGCTATCCGAAACATACAGGAGGCGGCGTGGATTGGCCTCCCTATTCGCCAGACATGAACCCCTGTGGCTTCTTTCTGTGGGGACACTTGAAAGTCCAGGTGTACCGCCAGAATCCAGAAACAATTGAACAGATGAAGCAGTACATCTCATCTGCATGTGAAGCCATTCCGCCAGACACATTGTCAAAGGTTTCGGGTAATTTCATTCAGAGACTACGCCATATTATTGCTACGCATGGTGGATATGTGGAAAATATCGTACTGTAGAGTTTCCCAGACCGCAGCGCCTTCTGTTGTTGAAAATTGTAACTACTGTAATTTCGAAAGTTTGTCTGCCTGAAAATGTACTGTTGTCCCAAGCATATTGCAACAAACGGTGTATTTCTATCGCTGCTCGTTTAGTTTTTATTGCCGTTTCAAATATACCGGTCATTTTTGAAACACCCTGTAAAAAGGAACATTGAAATTACGAAGCTTTATTGGAATAGAAACTCTAAAAGATTGTAATTGTCACTGAACTACTAGTAGGAGAGAGGAAATTGATGTGACCAGGAAATCGGAAGTGAATTCTATCAGTGCAGCGACAGTCAACTGTCGGATCTTAGTAAAGTACTTTTTAAAAGGCTTATGATTCATTATAGAGTTTACAGCTCCATACATTGTAGTACACTGAATTGACAATTTAATACTGCGTACGGTGACATGCACTAAGGTGACATAAGTCATGGGATAGCGGTATGCACAATTATGTGTAGCGGTGATACCGCGTACACAGGGTACAGAAGACCAGTGTGAGGGAGGGATGTCATTTGTACTCAGGTTATTCTTTTATAATGGTTGGCATGTTTGTGGCGTGTTTGTTCCTGTTAGAAGTAGTTCATCTAGCGAAATTGTAATAGATAGTGCTTGTGAGTTAGTATAGGTATAGGTCATTCTTGGCAATCGGAATAAAATAATAATTGGACCCTTTTACTGACCTCCCAACTCAGATGATAAAATATCTGGAAGATTCAAAGAAAGCTTGAGTCTAATTTCAAGCACGTAGCAAATTCATACAATTGTAGTTGGCGGTGACTTCAACTTACCGTCGATATGTTGGCGGAAATACATGTTTAAATCCGGAATTACGAATAAAACTTCATCAGCAATCGTGCTAAACTCAATCTCTGAAAATCATTTCGAGCGATTAGTTCTTGAGTCCTTTCGAATAGTAAACGATTGTGATAACGCACTTGACGTCTTATCAACAAATAATCCTAAGCTAATAACGAGCGTCAAAAGGGATTCAGGGATTGGTGAGCACGGGGTTATAGCGACACGGAATACCGTAGCTCCCAAATTCACCAAAAATAAAGTAAAATCTATATCTGTTTAAAGAAGCGGATAAAAAGTCACTTGATGGCTTCCAGAATGACAATCTCCCTCCTTCCATATTAACACAACAGGTGTAGACCAGACGTGGCTTTAGCTCGAAGAAACAGTACCGGCAGCAGTTGAGAGATATGTACCAAATAAGTTAATAATCAACGGAGTTGATGCCCCATGGTACACAAAACAGGTCAGAACACTGTTTCAGAAACAACAAAAAAGAAAAAAAATGCCTAATTTAAACGAATGCGAAACCCCCAAAACTGGTAATTTTACATAGAATCTCGAAAATTACGACAGCCTTCAATGCGAGATGGTTATAATGGTTTCCACAATGAAACTTTGTATCGAAACCTGGCAGAAAATACAAAGAGATTCTGTTCGTATGTAAAGTGTGCTACGGGCAAGACACAATGAACTTCTTCTCTGCGCGACACCAATGGAAATACTCTCGATGACAGTGGTACTAAAGCAAAGTTATAAAATACTGCCTCCCTAAATTTCTTCACCAAAGAAGACAAAGTAAATATTCAGAAATTCGAAGCACGAACCGCTGCCAACATGGGTATCTTAGAAGTGCACTACTGACCATTAAAATTGCTACACCACGAAGGTGACGTGCTACAGACGCGAAATTTAACCGACAGGAAGAAGATGCTGTGAAATGCAAAAGATTAACTTTTCGGAACATTCACACAAGGTTGGCGCCGGTGGCGACATCTACAACGTCCTGACATGAGGAAAGTTTCCAACCGATTTTTCATACACAAACAGCAGCTGACCGGCGTTGCCTCGTGAAACGTTGTTGTGATGGCTCGTGTAAGGAGGAGAAATGCGTACCATCAAGTTTCCGAATTTGATAAAGGCCGTATTGTAGCCTATCGCGATTGCAGTTTATCGTATCGCGACACTGCTGCTCGTGTTGGTCGAGATCCAATGACTGTTAGCAGAATATGGAATCGGTGGGTTCAGGAGGGTAATACGGAACGCCCTGCTGGATCCCAACGGCCTCGTATCACTAGCAGTCGAGAAGACAGGCATCTTATCCGCATGGCTGTAACGGATCGTGCAGCCACGTCTCGATCCCTGAGTCAACAGGCGGGGACGTTTGCAAGACAACAACCATCTGCACGAACAGTTCGACGACGTTTGCAGCAGCTTGGACTATCAGCTCAGAGACCATGGCTGCGGTTACCCTTCACGCTGCATCACAGACAGGAACGCCTGCGATGGTGTACTCAACGACGAACTTGAGTCTACGAAAGGCAAAACGTCATTTTTTAGGATGAATCCAGGTTTTGTTTACAGCATCGTGATGGTCGCATCCGTGTTTGACGACATCGCGGTGAATGCACGTTGGAACCGTGTATTCGTCATAGCCATACTGGCGTATCACCCGGTGTGATGGTATGGGGTGCCATTGGTTACACGTCTCGGTCACCTCTTGTTCGCATTGACAGCACTTTGAACAGTGGACGTTACATTTCAGATGTGTTACGACCCGTGGCTCCACCCTTTCATTCGATCCCTGCGAAACCCTACATTTCAGCAGCATAATGCACGACCGCATGTTGAAGGTCCTGTACGGGCCTTTCTGGATACAGAAAATGATCGACTGCTGCCCAGGCCAGCACATTCTCTGGATCTCTAACCAATTGAAAACGTCTGGTCAATGGTGGCCAAGCAACTGGCTCGTCACAATACGCCATTCACTACTCTTGATGAACTGTGGTATCGTGTTGAAGCTGTATGGGCAGCGGTACCTGCACACACCATCCAAGCTCTGTTTGACTCAATGCCCAGGCGTATCAAGACCGTTATTACTGCCAGAGGTGGTTGTTCTGTGTACTGATTTCTCAGGATCTATGCGCCCAAATTGTGTGAAAATGTAATCACATGTCAGTTCTAGTATAATATATTTGTCCAATGAATACCCGTTTATCATCTGCATTTCTTCTTGGTGTAGCAATTTTAATGGCCAGTAGTGTAGAAATACTCGGCATAAGCAACGTAAATCACTTAATAAAGCCAAGTCTTGCAGTTCAAGATGTATACTAAATAGGTTTCTTTCGGAGTATGCCGATGCAATAGCTCCATACTTAACAATCATATATAGTCGCTCGCTGGATGAAAGATCCGCATACAAAGACTTAGAAGTTGCACAGGTCACACCAATATTCAAGAAAGACGGTGGGAGTAATCCACTGAATTACAGGCCCATACCTTTAACGTCGATATGCAACAAGATTTTGGAACATATATTATGTGCGAACATTGTGAATTACGTTGAAGAGAACGGTCTATTGGCACATAGTCAACGAGGATTCATAAAACATCGTTTCTGTGAAATACAAGTAGCTCTTTACTCACAAGAAGATAGAATATCGGCTCAATTATGATACTGAACTCTTGATTTCCTGTGTGTGTGTGTGTGTGTGTGTGTGTGTGTGTGTGTGTTTGAGAGGGAGAGAGAGGAAGAGAGAGAGAGAGAGAGAGAGAGAGAGAGAGAGAGAGAGAAAGAGAGAGAGAGAATTCCTGAGGTGCCAAACCACCAAAGTCATCGGTCCCTGGAGTTACAGACTACTTACATTAACTTATGCTCAGAACAACACACACATCCATGACTGAGGCAGGACTCTAATCTCCGGCGAGAGGGGTCACGCAGTTCTTGACCTGGTGCCTCAAACTGTGCGGCCATTCCACGCGGCCGATTTCCTGTCAGATGTTTCACTGTTCGTAGAAACTGACGGAAAATCATCGAGGTAAACACAAGCGTTTCTGGCGTTCTGCAAGTTAGTATTATAGGCCCTCTGTTGTTCCTTATCTATATAAACTATGTAGGAGACAATCTGAGCAGCCGTCTGTCGTTTATCGTCTAGGAAAGTCATCAGAAGATCAAAACATATTGAAAAATGGTTTACATAAAATATCTGTATGGTGCGAATATTTGGAATCGACGCTAAATAATGGAAAGCGTAGGGTCATCCACATGAGCGCTAAAATGAATCTGTTAAACTCTGGCTATATGAAAAATCAATCAAATCTACAGTCATAAATTGATTTAAATTCTTAGGAGATAGAATTACGAACAACCTAAATTGGAAAGAACACATAGAAAATGTTGTCGTGAAAGCGAACCAAATACCGCGATTTTTTGGAAGAATACTTAGAAGAGGGAACATACACTATGTGGTAAAAGGTATCCGGACACCCACAAAAACATACATTTTTCATATTCGGTGCATTGTGCTGCCACCTCCTACCAGGTACTCCGCAATAGCGACCTCAGTAGTTGTTAAACATCATGACAGAGCAGAATAGGGAGCACCGCAGAACTAGCGGACTTCGAACGTGGTCAGATGATTAGATGTCACTTGTGTCATATGTCTGTACCCAAGATTTTCATACTCCAAAAAAATCCCTAGGTCCACTGTTTCCATTGTGTTAGAGAAGTGGAAACGTAAAGGGACACGTACAGCAGGAAAGCGTACAGGCCGACCTCGTCTGTTCACTGACAGAGACTGCCGACAGCTGAAGAGGGTCGTAATTTCCAATAGGCAGACATCTATCAGACCATCACACAGAATTCCAAACGGCATCAGTATCCACTGCAACTACTATGACAGTTAGGCGGAGGTGAGGAAACTTGGATTTCATCATCGAGTGGCTGATCATAAGCCACACATCACAGTACACAATGTGGAGTTTCGGTGGCAGGGCGTAGATATGGCGAATCCCCTGTTAATTTCACCTGCCAGCGTGTGTAGTGCCAACAGTAAAATTTGAATGCGGTGGTGTTATGGTGTGGTCGTGTTTTTCATGGAGGGGACTTGCACCACTTGTTTTGCATGGCACTATCACAGCACAGGCCCACATTGATGTGTTAAACAACCTCTTGCTTCCCACTGTTGAAGAGCAGTTCAGGGTTGGTGACTGCATCATTCAATGCGATGGAACACCTATTAATAATGCGCGTCTTCTGGCGCAGTGGCTACACGACAATATCATCTCTGTCATGAACTGGCTTGCACGGAGTCCTGTCCTGAATCCTACAGAACACCTTTGGGATGCTTTGCAACGCTGACTTCGTTAAAATATAACTTTAAGCACTATGGGACTAAACATATGAGGTCATCAGTCCCATAGACTTTGAATTACTTAAACCTAACTAACCTAAGGACATAACACGCATCCAAGCCCGAGGCAGGATTCTAACCTGCGATAGTAGCAGCAGCGCGATTCCGGACTGAAGCGCCGACTTCGTGACTGGCTTCATCGACTGATATCGATACCTCTCCTCAGTACATCACTCAGCGAAGAATGAGCTACCCTTCTCCAAGAAACCGTCCAGCACCTGATTGAAATTATGCCTGCGAGAGTGGATGCTGTCATAAATGCTCAGGATGGGCCAACACCATATTGAATTCCTGCATTACTGATGGATGTCGCCACGAAAGTGTACGTTATTTTCAGCCTAGGTGTCCGGATATTTTTCATCATACAGTATATCTACTAAAGAGACTGCCTGCACAACGCTTGTCCGTCCCCTTTTGTTTTACTGCTGCCCCATGTGGGATCCTTACCTGACAGGCGTAAATAGAGTACATCGAGAAAGTTCGAAGAAGGGCAGCACGTTTTGTATTATCGAGAAACAAGGGACAGAGTGTCACGGACCGGATACAGGATATGGGGTAAACATAATTAAAACAAAGGCGTTTCTGTTTGCTTCTGGATGTTATCACGAAATTTGAATCACAAACTTTGTCTTACGAATGCGAAAATAATTTGTTGACGCCAATCAGCATATGGAGAAACGATTATCATAATAAAAACAGGGAAATAAGAACTCGCACAGAAAAATCCAGGTGTTCGTGTTTTCAGAACGATGTTTGAGAGTGGAATAACAGAATTATTGTGAAGCTGCATCGATGCACCCTCTGCCAGACAGTTGATCGTGATTTACAGAGAAGCGATGTAGATGTAGATTAATACGAGTCACAGGGCGATGACTGCAGAAAACATCAAACTGTCATGGTAAGGACGTTTGAAAGATATATTATAATACTCCTAGAGATAATGACATGAGCTTGCCTCGAAGAAGCCACTCAGAACACCATCAAAATTTGATATTTAAAAAGTATGTTCATTTGTGCTGAGAATTAATGAAAATGGAAAGTCCCGGGTTCGATTCCCGGCGGGGTCAGGGATTTTCTCTGCCTCGTGATGACTGGGTGTTGTGTGATGTCCTTAGGTTAGTTAGGTTTAAGTAGTTCTAAGTTCTAGGGGACTGATGACCATAGATGTTAAGTCCCATAGTGCTCAGAGCCATTTGAACCATTTTGCCAAAATGGAAAGTGAACGCACACCTTTCTAAGTATGGTTAAGGAAGAATCATCCAATCAGAAAATGTTTTCCTGTCTTGTGTTCGTAAGTTAATTTATATTATAAACTGTGTTTACAGTGGAATATTTCAACTTTCTTATGCAAATAAATTGGTGAAACTTCATTGATAAGTGGTAAATAACTTGAAAGCCAGTTGTTGCTTCCTAAAATTAACCATTCAACCAAAACAATCTGAATCACAAGTAAATGATTACAGTCGTTTATCAGGCAGTCCCTAGTGAAAACGCATCTGAGCAGAAATTAACCTCTGCAAGCACTACGGTAAGCAGATCCACGTGTCTCGGACAAAAATAATTATTCAGTACTGCGAAAGCAATAAATATGTGGTGGGGTGATGGGTATAACTATGAAATTCTTATTGTAATGGAATTAGCCCTACAGACTGATTTTCGTGAAATGCACATGTTTATGCAGTTTTTATAGACTGAAAGGACTCTGAACCCTACTCAAACACTAAATGTTGGACCTCTGATTACACTAAATAGAGATTTCGTCTCATAATTTGGTAAAAGTTGATCTGAGGTAATACTCGTGGTGTCCTAAAACGTACCGGATAGCTTTGAGTATCGGTGAAATTAAACAGGAGATGCATTCTTTGAGAGCACTATCGCAGACCATGCGCATGCTTTTTTATAATTATGCGTTGGAAAAGGCACAAAGAAGATTTCTAGAGAAATGGGCACATCGACACAAGATTTGTTAACAATTAGGCCTGTTATAGAAAAACTCCTTTTACAGAATAAGCAAGCTTACCTTGAACTTTATCTATTAAAAGTGAATAACAAAGAGAAAAATTATTTGACAGTTTTTTTTAAGGAATTGTATCAGAGAATCGAACTTACTTGCCCTGAATGAGAGGTCGTTTAAAACCTGACGCGATAACAGATGACAGTTGCAGATATGAAACTTATGGTCCACTTGGACACGTAACTAAAACTCGTACGCAAAGAAACTAAAGCACGTTTTCAGTCGGAAAGGAGGAGAGTGTCAAAGACATGATACAGGATCTGAGTTGGACATCATTAAAACAAAGGTTTTTCTCCTTGCGGCAAGATATTCTCACAAAATTTCAATCGCCACCTTTCCCCATCCGAATGCTCAAACATTTTGTTGAAGCAGCAAACCTACATAGGGAAATCATCGAAATGAAGTAAGAGAAATCAAGCACGGAAAGATTTTAGTGTATGTTTTCTCCATGCTCTGTACAAGAGTAGAATGCTAGAGATGTAGCTTGAAGGTAGTTTGATGAACCCTCTTCCAGGCACTTAAGTGTGAATTGCAGAGTGTTCATCTAAATGTAGATGTATAGAAGTTGTATCAGCTGGTTTTTTGACCCTTCACACTGCTGAGATAAACAAGCCAATGAATCAGTCTGTAAGTGCCATCGTTAGTATGAGATCGACGAAGTAAGACAGAGTACCGTAGCAGAATGGCGGTAAGGACACAATCATACATCACTACGTATTAAAAATATCCAAATTAATTGGGACCAGAGATGAGCGTCACGCCTTTTCTATGACAATATGTTTGAAATCAGAAGAAACTGCTACTTTAAGTGAACGTAGGTCAATGTCAACTGGTTTTCGAACTAAAATTCCGAAGGGAATGCTTGCAGTCGACATTTGGATTCCAGTACCACGCGAATGTCCATTTCTTACAGAGGTATATGAAGCCGCACGTCTTCAGTTGGCGAAAACGGAAACTCAGCGGTAGCTCACTGAAGAGTTGTGTTGTCCGTAGAGTGGCGATGTGGCCCGTTTTCAAACGATGAAACACGTCGAGTGCACCGATGACCCACTGAGGCGTGTCATGCGCTGTGTGGCGGGGAGGTGCAGACCATGGATGATACTGTGGTATTTCTGAGTCAGTGTGTCACAACATGACCTGGACCAAATGGTTTAGGATGGCGTGGACATGAACCCTGCCGTTTATTTCAGCAGTATCGGTGTCCAAGTGTTGGCCTTTGTTCTACCTATCATTGCTGTGGACACTCCGATCTTCCAAGATGACAATGGCCATGTTCACAAGACTGCACATATACGTTCCTGGTTCGACGAACACCAGGAAACCTCATTGCACTTCCTCTGGCGCGGTAAATTGCAAGACCTTAAACCCACAGAAATCGTCTAGGATCATTTATAGTAGCTGCAACCTCCTATCATTTTGGTAGCTCTATGGGAGGGATCGAGTCACCACTGAGTGGCTTCAGCAGGATACTGTATATACTTAAAGATACCTGTGGAGTTTCTTCCTTGCCAAATCGAGGTCCTTATCAAGGCTAGAGGCGGCGACACTCGGTATCAGTCCGACGTCTCCTGAGGGTGATTAATTTATAAACTGGTTCAAACGGCTCTAAGCACTATGGGACTTAACATCTGAGGTCATCAGTCCCCTAACTTTAGAACTACTTAAACCTAACTAACCTAAGGACATCACACATATCCATGCCCGAGGCAGGATTCGAACTTGCGACCGGAGCACAGCGCCGTTCCGGACGGAAGCCCCTAGAAGCACTCAGACACAGCGGCTGGCGATTAATTTTTAATTGTGTGGTTATTTATGCACATAAATACAGCAGATGTCTGCCACTGCATCATTGCGTGTGGTGTTCCTACCCATTCTTGGAGGGACGGTTGAGCATGACAACATCTGTGGTGTGGTACCAGGTGGTTAAAACTAAGTGTAGCTACTCCAGAAGGTGCACCGTGGTTGTAATTGTGATATGGCAGCGGAACTTGGTACATACGCTATTGCGTTAGTGCAGAACTGATTGACACAAAAATATTAGTTCCAATATTGGTAACCAAATACAAATATGGCGCTGTATAGTGTCTGTATGATGGTATTGTATCTATTCTGTTCTTCGACAGGCTATTACCTCTTATTATAAAATCAACATTACACATTTCTCACTTGTTTGACGTTTTCTGCCCACGTCTTATTCCTAATCAACCACCTATGGAAACATTTCTATAAGTCTATCTTGCATTCACAGCATTAGAGTTGCACCTAATTGTCAAAACCGCAACTAACTTTTTTTTCAAAGTAAATCGGTTTTGCATTAACACATTATCATATCTATCAAGTTTCGCTGCCAGACAGTAATTAAAGCCCACACTGGAAAACTGTGAGCAGTTGAATTTTAATTGTATCCACTCGGTGTAAAACAGAGTAGACCTCCATCATCATGAAGTCATAACAGAGTAGAACGTCCTTAGGAAACAGAAAAGCTATAGTTTCCTATTGCTTTCAGTTTTTCGCCACACCAACGCAGCAAGGCCATATTGACTAAAGTTACAAGGACAGGCAGTCAGGCGTCCTGTGTCAGTAAACTGTTGCCTAATGCTCCTTCTCAGATTCTAAACAGATCTGTGGCTTCCTCAATTTATCAATGTATCACCTCCCTAACCGCAAATTCTTGAATGTTGATCTACAGATTGTAACAAGTAAATTTTGGACGGAATCCACATTTTATCCCGGAAATTTGGTTTCGAAATCTCATCAAGCCGTTACGTAACTACTATGAAACCTGCCAGTGTCTCCAACCATCTCGCATGTTTATGAAACCAAGTGTTACCGATGATTAAATAATGCTCTGTGCAGGATTCTTCCAGGCGACTTCTTCTTTCATTTTTTCCCCCAGTTCATTCACACCTATTATTTTTCCTTCTCTCCTTTTTCCTAATATCGAGTTACACTCTCACAATCAGAAGTACATTTTTTTTTACTTATCTGAATTATTTATTTTATCTCATCGTACATTATTTCAACCTTTTACCATCTGCAGAGGTAGGTGTTGCCTTCGTGCGTGTCTTGACTATGTCAATATGTTCGTAATGCTGTTCATAGGAGATTTTATGCATTTTTGTTTTCTTTTTCATTTGTAAGGTGGCTATAATTTCGCACCTTACAAGCTCTCGACTACAGACTTTACCATGATTTACAACCGGAATTAGATTTATTTGATAGGTTGTACATCGTATACATGAACATTTGAAGAACACTGATATTGTCACATACACCTTGTAAATAGTTGTCAATGCTTATTGCATGAAAGGCGATAGAGTGTCTTTATTACCAGAACGGCGTAATGATGATTGCCCATACTTGTAGAGGTGGGAACCCCAATGGAAAGAAAATGACAGGCGTAACTCAAGCCCTGGGTGGAAAAGCCCACGCAGGTGTGTTGCTCCTGCTTGACACAGGAAGTAGCCAAGACGGACGGTCGGGGCACCTCAGCGCTGATGCACAATACTATGGCTACCTCCCGGTATTGTAGCGGAGCTGGAAGGATAACCGGATAATACTTCGGACACTCTGAAAATCTTGGACGCAGCAAAGAGGAACGGGGAAGCGTTGCCTCGAAAATCACGCAGTCTGAGTTACTTCCGAGGATTTTTACTCTGAGAAGACTACCATTGTATGTATTCCTAATTAAAAGGGATAGGTATTTCCTCTAAAACTTTCCGCACTGGACAACAAAAGACTAAAGTATGGTTGGTCAGCGTTCGGAAGAATCTGTAGAGAGTGAGAATATTCCGTGGTTTCGAGGAGATGATTTGCTTTCTGCAGTTACGAGGGAGGGGAGCCGAGCTTTGCTGGAAAGCCAGTAGTGGAGAGAAAGTAGTCTCCCATTTTGAGCGCCCGTATTTGTCAGTGACTCAGTATCAACTTTTGTTGGTACAGACGGACTTGCTGTCTTTGCCCTCAGGAGATTTTAATAGTTAGGCACTATTTAGTTGCGAACTTATACGAGTATGGACTTCGTCTTCGGGTAGGGAGTCATCTTTGAGTGTGCAGCATTCAGTGATTGAGAGCACTTCTGTCTATACTCATGTAGGAACGTTATCTGAATTCCGTCCTTGTGGCTGGAAGTTCTCGTTTTTTGTCTGTAGAACGCAGAGAGGAGAAGACAGTATTATGTTATACTAGTCAGAGGACCGCCTTCTGCTGTCCTAGTGTTAGAAATAGTTTATCTTGTGGCTGGAGTTCTTCCATCGTCGCAGACGTGTACGAGAACCATCACTCCGACGCACTGGATGCAGTACATATGGTGATATTGCTAATTACTTCGGCTTATTAGGTCTATAAGGCTAAACAGCTGTGATCACGTAAATTTTATTTCCACTGAGGTTGCACACCACATTAGACCATCTTTGAAAGTAGTGTCTTCTACTATTTGGTATGTATATGATGTCAGTCATCTCGCGTTATTTATATTAGATCGCGTAACCATAAAAAGGGGCAGATTTGGGCAATTGATCAATCATATTAGTTAGGAAATTCATTTGTATCTCTGTATGTCCATTGGACATCGGTATATAGACATTTGTAATATGTAAAAGAGGTTTTAATCGACAATAAATGTATAAGCGGAACAGCATTTATCACTTTGTAGCTACTAGTTGCCTTAATCATTCATTTATCATTTACGTTTATTTTCTAATTTATATGTTAAAGACCGAAAGGAGAAGATAATATCACCATTAAGAGATCCTAAGATTTGCTTCAGGGGGTAGCCAGACAGGGCCAAATCTTCATTTTCGCACTCAGTATTTTACTTTGTGCACATTCATTTTACACCCACCTGGAGTACCGTCTTGGACATTATGAGAACTTGCCCTGGATTAGCACGACTTGGTTTTGCGTTTATAACCCAGTACACACTAGGCCACTGGTTCTGTCCTCCTTGCCACCAAATTGCACTAATTTCTATTATAAATAACATCAATATATCCGTTTCCCTTTTTAGATTCTCTAACATACCTACATTATTAAAGGATGTAACATTTCTTGCTCTGCCCTGTAGAAAACTACTCTTTCTTTTTGGCTTGATTGTGTTATCCCCACACACAGATGCAAATTTAGGCCTGTTTAATCTCTACAGTATTTTACTGAAGAGAACCCCTTTATTATTTAAGCGTACAGTAAAGCTGCACGCCCTTGGAAAAAATAAAGACATAATTTTTATCCATTAACTGTACCAGCACAATAAAATTACTCAGAGTGTTCCCCTGCAAATACTGGAAACGCTGCCGACCTTCTTCAGGAATAGTATATTTGTCTATTCTCTCCACGGATACTCTTCCGATGTGGTGACATCTGGTGCTGCTGAGGCAAGAAGACTTACTCGCGGTGTAGTCCATTGCAAGGGGAGTTTGTTCTCTACATTGTTTCAGCACCATGTACTAACAGGTATGTAATATTCAGATGCTGTAGGAATGTGAGCACCTTGCTTGCGTGCTCGTCTCTATTTCATTGTGGGGTGGTATATTTCACCCATGGGTAACAAAGGAGCCAAAAACTGCCATTTCACCACTTTGCTCTCGCCGACCTTGAGCAGTGGCAGTTGTTTTACATGTAAATGCGGACCGGCGCATCGAGTTCTGGCAGGCCGTGGTGTAGGCCTCCCAGGGAGGCACTGGCCCGCAGCGCGGGAACGGAAGGGCAGGGCTGGTGGCTGCATTTTGAAAGCGAGTCTGTGCCGGCGTCGGAGGGCGGCTCCATAATTCATGAGCGACCGCGGCAGCCCAGCCCAGCGCTGCTGAGGGACGCAGCACAGGGCAGCGCGAGGTGTCGAGTTCCCAGAGTGGTGGAGGGGGCGGCGGGGGAAGGGGGCGATTGTTCTCAGCCGGCCCGCGCCCTGCCTAATTTATCAGCTGCGGAGGCCAGCGAAAAACAGCTGCCACTACATCATCCGGGCCGCTTGCAGGAAATTACCATCTCGCCTGCGAAAGCCCCGGCGCTCTGCGCGTCTTCAGCTTCTGTTGACACTCACGTATCAGTCATCCATTGACTGCAGTGTGGTCTCATTACAGAAAATGTTCGATCGAGAATGAGCCTACATTTGCATCTATACTCCGAAAAACCACTGTGAAATACATGGCAGGGGCTACTACTCACTGTTGCACCTTGTAAGTTCCACAAGGACGACCGGGAAGAGACTCATGGGGCTTGAGGCATTATCAGCTGTGTAATTTTTTTTCATCATGTATGGCACTATGTTTCATGTTTAATGTCTACCTATCCGTCTGTACTCTATAAGCCAGCTACGATGTGTCGTTGGTGGCACAAGGTGATCCATAAAAACTGTACAGAGTGATCCAGCTGCCCCTGTTGATGCCGTTTTATGCAACCCGCAGTTTTTTTATATCAGGAACGGTATCTAGACAGGCGTCAGTCAGATAAGCGATGTTCGTACCATTTCAGAGCTTTGGACGACCGTAAAAAACACAAATTAGGATTGGCCAGGAGTTTAAATGGTATTGTAGGACCAAGATGCACCATACTTCTGTCATATTTATCCAAATGTATCTAATCTTTCTTTGTGCAATTAGCAGTGTAGCTATACAGATTTCGTATGTCTCTTTATGTTTACGTGACATTTCGTAAATAGTTCAGAAACGTCGACATATAAAGTCTCTTTCACCACTGAAACCAACTAAATTAACAGTAGATATCAAAAGAGGAACTGTGCAGGTAGCAACTTTCTGATATATTACCCAAGGAAATGGTCAATGCGTTGGGTGCCCTTACTGACGTCGTTTTACGCAACACTACATGACAGAACAATTTTGTTGGCCAGTTTGCTCCTGGGATAGGAAAAACATCGTCAAAATGTCATAGAATGACTGGAAAAGTATACAAAGGCATATGAAATGTATTGTACATATATTGTTTATGCAACTAATTCAGCACATTAATGTGGTTAATCATATATTAATGTTTTCATTGGGCTGTATATCAGAAAATTCTTACTTTCACACTTCCCATTTTGATATCACCTGTTAATTTAGTGGTTTCTGGTGATGAAACGCACTTTATAAGCCAATGTTTCTGAACCATTTATGAAACGTGAAGTACTATAAATTTAATAATATTCTGAAGACATACAAAACCTCTATGACTACACTGCTAATTGCACAAAGAAACGTTGAAGACACTTAGACAAGTACGGCAGAAGTAAGTTATATCTTGGACTAAAATACTGTGCTATTCTTGACCAATCCACACTTATATTTTTTACAGTGTGATTCGGTTTGCCAATAGTCACCCAAAGCTCGGACGGGTAACTTATATCGCTTGTGTGGCAATGAACTGTCTAGATACCATTCCTAATTCAGGAGTAGTGTGGGTTGCATAAAACTCCATTAGGTTGCAGCCATGTGTGTCCGCTTGATTTACACTTACTTAACTCTCGTGCTGACTACGTGAGCGTAATACGTTTCTTGAATAGTACTGGTATGTGAGCTCCCGTACGTCTGAACGTAAGGGTCTCTGCGGCACATACCTTCTTTCCTGTAGCCCTATCAACTAACGTTCGTTTAACTGCGCAAGTCTCCTAGACACTCTGATAATTGTTTCAAATTTTTCATTTTAATATTACGACCTACGTGCCAAATAGGATCATCGCTTCAGCAGAGGGTGATTGTTTCTGTGGAACGTCATCTGCTGACGACAGTGTATATCCAGTGTGGGCAGCCAGTAGGCTGCCAATAACAAGCGTTTCCTGCTGGTCGCTGCCGAAAAGCGTCGGCTCCAAGTCAGAAGCTCTCTCCACTCGACTCCGGCTTCCAGGTAACAACGGCGTTATTCCTTTGCCATACCTCTTACGGACTTTGTTCCGAAATTTCAAAAACCATCAAGACTTGCTAAAGGTCGATTTATCCATGTACATTCCGCACATTGCATACATCTGCTTTTTACTTTTTATGTTATTTATTTATTGTTTTTGGTCGGTAACCAACTATTTCAGTAATGAATCCTCGCATATGCCCACATCCTCATAAACCTCATCAGCTCAGCTCTCCAACAGTACATCTGAATTCCACACATTGCGTATATTTGTTTCATTTCCTTTTTTTAAAAAGAGTTTTTAACCATCTCTTTCATTAATGAGTCATCGCATATGATCACGTCCCCGCAAACATCGTCAGCTCGTCTCTGTAACTCTACAAGCCATTTGTATGAGGTTCATGGGCTGAGTAGATAAATATATGATGAATTACTTAGCTCTTCTTTGAATCCATTCTTATAATGTGTAATGTGTTTTACAGTTTCATTACGTTCCACTACAGTCAACGTAAATGTCTAAGAGTCATAGCTATTTTTGTGTTTTAATTTCATTTATTTGAAACGTTTCAATTTATGCGCCTCAGAGATAGGCACAGGAAAAGGATACGTATAAAGAAGGTAGACTAGTATTCGCATTCAGTAATACTTTTGTATCACGAGAAACAGAAAGCAATTCCTACATTCATTTGTGTAAAATGTTAAATTTCTAAAATTTGCTCATGGAGGTAAAGGGATTCGGTAACTCTGTGTCTACTCTTCATCTGCATCATTACAGTATGTATAAGAGGAAAATGAAGAAGGGGAAAAAACACCGCCGTTGGACCAACGTAATTTTACGCATATAACGGATGGCCAATAGTTCCTTTTCTATCTCTGCTACGAGAGTAGGAACTTTAATAGCGGAAACTGCTTATTTAGAGCTCGTACAAAACAGATACGTGTTTGAAAGTTTTACTGACCTTCAAAGTAGTCACCAGCATTGTGTATACCCCGGTGACAGCGATGTGGAAGTCGTAGGATACTCTTAGCAGTGCCAGTTGTGTTGACAGTTCGAGAGGCAAGCTCTATTGCACGACGAATTGGTAGTAGTTTTGAAGCGAATGCCTTGAAGTGTTTCCTTCAGCTTAGAAATCGAGTTGAATTTACAAGGGCTTACGCCAGGGGTGTGCAGTAGGTGGTATAGCACTTCGCAGCCCCATCAGTCAAACAAATCAGTAACAGCTTGCACTGTACGTGATTGAGCATTGTCCTGCAAAATGATGGTCAGGTCCTGAAGAAACTGTCATCACTTCTGTCTCTGTGCTGTTCAGTTTTGGAACACAACCTACGACCAGCTTAGATACAGTTTCTGCAGGACCTGACCATTATTTTGGAGGACAATACACAAGCTCTGATTTGTTTACTGATTTGTTTGACTGATGGGACTGCTAAGTTCTATACCACCTACTGCACACCCCTCATTTGAGACCTTGTAAGTTCAACTCGATTTATAAGCTGAAGGAAACACTTCACGGCATTCGCTTCAGAACTGCTACAAATTCGGCAATAGACCGCGCCGCTCGAACTATCAACACAACTGGCACTGCTAAGAGTATCTTACGACTTCCACATCGCTGGCAACGGGTTATACAAAATTCTGGTGACTATTCTGAAGGTCAGTAAAACTTTGAAACAAGTATCTACTTTGTACGAGCTGCAAATAAATAGTTGCCACTGTTAAAGTTCCAACCCTCGTACTTAAATTTTTAAAAAAATTACGATATATCTGGTGAACAGTGGGTGTAACACAAATTTATATGGGTAAACTCTTCCACGTATGCAGCTCTTGATTGCCTGATGTATTGTTGCTGGCTCCGGTCTCGAGTTTCTCGGCCGACGTTTGTATCTTGAAAATCCGTTAAGCAAACGACAGCCGAAGGACCTAAGACAATAGCCCACAGGCAATTAGACAAGGCTCCACGAAAGACTCAAAAATTTGAACTAGAATGTGTTTCCTTCGTAGATGCAAAAGACATATGGCCCTTTTCAAGTATAAAATATGTCTACTTCCGCGTTAGCAACCTCACATTTGAGATCGTCGTCTGCTATGATGAATCCTGAGTAAACTCGAATGATTTCCCGTCAGTTGCTACTCACTGTTCACTTTACAAGAGATACATTTCCCTGAATGTTTCTTAAATACACTCGTATGTTGCAAAGTCGTTTGACGGGTTGTGCCAGTTGAAATGTGAGATTGTCCAAAAGAAAAGTTCATTTTCCGGGTCGCGGAAAAGTCACTTGTTGTATCGTACGACGTGTCTGCGGACTACACTCAACACCACGTATACACATAACGGCCGCACCCTGGCACATAAAAGTGTCAGACGCGCCGAGAGAGATCTCTCCAGCTAGCGTACGGGTACTGAACTCAGAACCTATGTCGTCATTCCGGCCAACTCTAATCCCGGATCAACGTCCACTGCACATATTACTTGGAGGCGTTATCTTCGCGAAGTTACCTATGAGCAATTATCACCCCTAGCACTACTGCTGAGCAACCGCAGAACATGTTTTTTGAATGTTTCACTTCCTTCAGAAAGATTATTTTTTCAGGTTAGTTTTCCAATCTCGAAGTGGCTACCCGCAGACTACATGCTGACAGACTAAATAATTCGCGGCACCGAGAAGGCTCAGTCTTTTGTTGAAGGCAACCTTTTGAGTTAGACACCGGTAGAAACAGATTAAGGCCCACCAAAAATTAAAGTTTCCAAGCGGTAAAAAGTTCAATCCAAAGTCAATTAATAAGGTATATGTGGTATTGAAGCCGCTCGTAGTACCATAACAAGCGAATTTTTGAAAAGTGACGTATTTCCATTTGTGATGTACTATCGAAAACGTTTAAGTGTAGTAATCGTTTGACATGATATTTCTTACTATTTAACGATGTATTTCCTATCTTAAACATCTGCTATATATTAAAATTATGTGACGGATAGACACTCTAAACAAAAGCTTGTGAATTGCATTTCATCTGAATTAACAAAAAAGCTGATAACGTGGGTGCGTGCAAAGACGCCAAAGATGTTGAAGTAGTCGAGATATCTTCAGTGGGGATAATGCTCTGCGGCTGGGGCACAGTTGTAGCGAGATCACCATAGTTAGTAATATGATAAGTTGAAGGCAGCCAAACAATATTCGACGAAAGCTCGTGATTTTGACTCAATTAACGTCGCTGGACGCTTTGACCTCTACATCTGTATCTGTCACGCATCCCTCGACTGAGAAAAGTTTCTCAGACGATTGACATTTCTACCATATCTTTACGTTTCGTTTGTCATTGGTGAACTTGGAAATGATGAGGTATCTGCTTTACGTTTTGATTAGTGTACTCATTATAAACTATGCTAAGCATCACTATTAACACAACTTCAAAATTATTACTGTGAGAAGCGAAAATCAAAGCAAATTCGTTGTACTTTATTCAATAAACGTAGGTTCCCACAATCTTTTCGGACTATCATTTTATTTTCTTACGACACTAAGGCTAGCAGAATTATTATTTGATCGTATTTTTATCGACAGCTGTGCACGATTAGAAACGGAAAGGCAAATACTGTCTTGTTACACGTCTGTTTGATTACGTGCTGTGGAAGAGATGAAGACAGCAAACGATTTACTCATTTGGCCAGTAAAAGCAATATGGACGGAGGAGCTCCATCCTTCACGAAGGTATTTCAATTTCTGCAGACTATATATAACGCCACATTGGAATCTTCGGCGCGCCGTCCAATATGAAATAAAGCGTAAGAGCCAACCCTCCCGTCAGGCCAACGGAGCGGTTCACGCCGAGCTCTGATGTTCTATGCGGAAGCATCCAGATTTGCAAAAGTCGTATGTAACGCTGTATTCAGTATTCATGAAACAAGTTTTCATTCTTATTGTAAATTTTACGACACACTAATCGAAATGCACTAGTGTCTCTGGCTACTGCTCATATAATGAGAACCTTCTAGCTACATTCATAAGAAGGGTGGTGGTGGGCATGGGAGGGGGGGTAAAACACCCGATATCGATACCTGAATAGTTTTCAGTGCACTTTCAGTTGTATAGCAGTGCTGTCGACACCAGTGTCTAAGCCATTGCATTCTGAATTGCACAGAGACGGAACGACAAACACGGTTACGTTATTGATCCACTGAGAAGGCGCTGATATTTAAAATTAATGAAGATTTTGTAGAGCACCATGCTCTTGATCGGTAGCGCAATTAAGTAAGACACGCCAGTGATTTATCACGTTGAGTTAGGCGAGTGATGTATTTGGTTCGGTCTCCAACAATACTTACCTTCCTACCCCCGTTAACTACAACATCAATAATAACAACAGAATTGGATAGCCGTCGCATATTATGTCAAAATTCAGTAGTCCCTTCCCCACCAGCTGTATTTCCAATTCTGCACCATTTAGCAACAATTCGGGTGCGAAATTACTCGAAAGAACAGTTTCTAGTAATGTAAAAAATGCTTTAGTTAATGAATTTGCGCTACTTGTATTCAACACGTAACTATTAACTCCATGACGAAACTTCTGATGCTGTAGTTTATCGTCCTGTAAGTTATCATAATATCAAAACCAATTGCAAAATGACATCTGTATGATGCGAAAAGAGGTAAGTGCCTCTAAGTAATGACAAATGTGAGATCATCTACATGGGTACCAAAATGAATCCCTTAAATTTCGGTTACACAATCATTCACGCAAATTTAATGGCTGTAGATTCAAATCGATGTCTACGGATTACAATCACGAAGTTGATAATAATTGCTCCATAATGTCATAGATATGAAACTAATGGTAATAATAATAATAATAATAATAATAATAATAATAATAATATAATAACAATTGTCATAACGTTCCAACTGAATGTTACCATTAATTCAGCCCAAACATCCACAGTAAAAGCACAGTGGTTCACTGCTAAAATGTTTTTAAAAGTGACAGCAGCACACTACGATTATTAAGTAAACGCATTTTGTATCCCGCCTGGAAGGCGGCGCCTGGGACTGCACCTGTAAACTGAAGGGTAGGCCGAATGTAGGAAGTGAGTAGGAGCAGGAAAAGGAGAAATGCTTCGGTACTGCAATTAAAAGTGGTTTTACTATATCACAACACCATAACTGAATACATCAATTGTACTTAAGTTTGGCTGAGATGAGTACATAGGTGCGAAGCTGTACATCAAGTTACAAAGGCAAAATCTGTAGTGGCTCGCCCACTATGAAAGAGAAACAGTGTTGCCTGGTCGTCTACTAGGAATCAAATTGGCTGAACCTGGAGCGGCGCACGTAGAGGAGCGCAGCACCGGCTAGAGGGCGCTGTCGTCTGCGTCGGTGTTGTATTGCCAACCTAAGAACTTGCACCTACGCCGTGGCATCGTAGCTGTCGATATCACAACACTTAATTTTACAGGGTGCCACTAAACCACGAATATGGCGACACGTTAACTTGTGACCAATAACATTTCTTAAAAGTTGTGATACAATGTAATTCTTAACTTTGTCAATAGTCTGATACGTGACACTCTATGTCCTATATCGAATATATCTAAATAAGTTCCCAGTCTATCATATCATCAATATCACTGAAAGTACAATGGCAGGCAATCTCGATTTATTACCCCATAACTAGTGACTGCGAAGTTGGAATGTAGTCTAGCAAGAATTTAGCTGGATGCAGGTACAGTACTAAAGTGTCCAGCTGCTAGTCCGAAACTGTTAGTGTCCATGGCACATCGTGTTTTGTGCCTGTCGGCAGAACAATTTCCATGTTCACCAGCACAAGTTGGATGCAGTGTAGTCCACAATTGACAGCGCTTTTAGCAGCTAGAAACGCTATTGGTGGATGAATACAACACACGGAAATGGCGTGGAAGCAAAAAGATGTCTAGATTGTGAGTGTCATCTGAAGACTGGTGCTCAGAAATGGTTGTTGGTTGTTTGGGGAAGGAGACCAGACAGCGAGGTCATCGGTCTCTTCGGATTAGGGAAGGATGGGGAAGGAAGTCAGCCGTGCCCTTTGAAAGGAACCATCCCGACATTTGCCTGGAGCCGAATGCGAGTCCAGTGTCCAACCACTGCGTCACCTCGCTCGGAGGCGCTTGGCGGGTGGCTGTGCCTGTGTAGTGGTGGACTCGCATGGTGTTTTTTAGTACGTCTTTCAACTGTGTTTTTTCCGTACGTCATATGACTCTCCTGCCACTTAATTAAAATTAATAGTTCGGACTTCATTTTCAAGATCTCATTCACCTCTTTTAACGAAAAATACATACATACTCTAAGGTTACTGTTTTCTTTAAAATACTATACTTTTAAAACATTTTTATAAAACCAGTATATCAGGTGCTATATATTAGCAGTGTATTTAACTAACATACATGACAGCTGTTGTAGTTGTTTAGCTCCTTTTTCACGCGATTTCAGTCAAACAAGACAATGTAAAAAATATAGAAGCAGCCATCTATTTTAATCTGATTTTACTACTACGCACAACAGCGGTTAGACTTATTTATTGAGGTAAAATGACTGTTTTGTGAAAATTTCCAGCAAGTATTGGCATTCGTTAGATATCCCAATAGAGTGGCCATTGTTGAAGTTGCAGTTAAATCACAAGTCTCTTGGTCTCACGATAAAATTCATAATTTCATTCGTAATATGACAGCAAATGACGAACCCGTTTTCAGTTACTGGTTATTTAAATTAGGTAACAGTGATTTAGAAGAACAAACAGAATAATTCAATGAAGCAATCAAAATTCCTAAACATTGTTACTGTAATTACGTTACTATTATTGCTATCAAATTCAGTCCCACAAAAACAATGAACAAAATCTTTCGCAAATCTTTTCAGTGGAAATTCTGCTTCCAAACAATTGTGATGGTACAACAGTTAATGAGTATGTGATTTGCAGTTTGTTACTGGGAGAGGCAAACGTTACCTCAGTTCTGATTCTGTAGAACTTGAAGAAATAATCGACATTCAGATGTATCATGTAGAATTCTTGAACTCTAGAGTGCTATTAAAGATAATTGCTAATATTTATTATGTTAACTAGAAGTCTTCATGCTTATCGTCGATTAATTAGTGGCGGTAATTAAGTAATGGTGATAAATCAGGCGAGTGGATCATCACTGTAAGGTCAGACGCTACAAAGGCATGATTTTTTTATGACAAACTTTTTTTCACGTGGACAGCTGCACCTGGCTTACTCACGAGTTCGCATGTTCAGTGATATTTGTATTTGTGCTAAGGATACATACAGTCAGAGACTTGGCGATGATCAGATTATAACTGGTAACATAGTTTCATAAAAAGTTCTGCAAAATACAGAAGTTTCAAAAAATAAAATTAATCTGACGAAGACACTGTCTGCTTTTATGTTTTACAGTTAGCCATAATGTATATAATGCCATCAACTTTTATCCAATGAGACGAATTAATATTTGTTCATTTGTAGCTACTGTCTAGAATCTCATACAGTTTATTAATAAATATTCCCATTTACTTATCTCTTCACTACGGTACTACCTATCAGCGAGTGATCAGGGTAGAGTCCAAATTACTCGCTCGAGTCAGTTACTGACACATAGTTTATAAACGCGAATGTTTGTTACTCCTTAACACTGAAACGGCTGGAAGGATACGGAAAAAATTTGGACTGTGATTAGCTTATACCATGGATTAACCTGTAGGCTTCTTTTAAAAGTGTGTGGTACAAGATATTTATTGATTTGAAGAATATAACGTGATATGTGGAACAATAATTACTCTTAGAAAAAGCTATTTAGTCGTTACGAAAATGCCTTTGTTGTTTAACATGTCCTACATAATACCATTTGAACATAATGAATACAATGGTTACACAATCCTCTCAGGTTTTAGTCCATATCTGCATACCAGCCCGTTGCAGCATTTTAGCCAATGAGCGTCAGGTGTACCTTATATTCCCGAGACGCATGAAGACACAACGACGGTGTCATTTAGATACCGTAGAACAAAGAGACGTAGTGCCATTACATGTAGAACGTGGTTGGCTAGTAGGGAGACTGCATTTCATAAAGATGTGAGAACGTGTCCACTGGTAAGAGGCACAGACGAGAAGATAGACGTCGGCCTCGTAAGTACAAATATCATAAAATTTGTTCATCACTGAACTAGAATTTCCTTATTTTCTTTCTTCGTTGAGTTAGTGTGTTTGTTATTCTATACCTCTGAATCGGCTGTATGGATTTGAATGAACTTCGAACTAGAAGAATACTACAGCCTGAATTAACAGAAAGGCTACCTTTTATTCCGAAAAAAAAAATCACTATCCCTGTAGGACTGCCAAGTGACAACTGTGCCCATGGGATGGTTCACGTGACTAGAAAGTCATTCATAAAATTTAACTACGGAATGAGTGCATTAAGTTTAGCGCAAAAAGACAAATGATATAAGTGCATACATAAACCTAAGGAAGCAGAAATATTCCTGTAGGATAAAATCATCACTAACAGCGTGACGTAAGGCCATAAAAATATTGCGCAGGGTGTAGGATGTTTTGGAAGTGTATTGGTTTGTGATGTCAGTGGGATGACTATCCATAAGAGCTAGGGACAAACGTTGAAACTAGCAGTTAATAATATGGGAACGTCAAGTTTCTCGAACGGACAAGCTGAACGTTGCCTGGTCGAGCGTATCAAGAGCCAGCAGTGTCTACATATACGCAGAGAACAAGAAGTCTCGGCACGTTTTTTACTGTGGATTTCTGGCTCTACATACACACATACCAAGACAATTATGATATTTTCCGTGCTAGGCGTGTCGCAAACAGTTGTGAAATTATTTCCTCCCTTTACTGGCACATTTTTTGATTCTCTACTCGGTTGCGCAAAAAATTTTTCTGCAGGTCAACGAGTGAGTTGTAAGGTAGATGTATTCTGTCAGCTTCCCCCGTCGTCTCAAAACATGGTGTTCCCCATTTTTTCCGATGTCGTGCGAACTGCTTAGCCGCAAGTGACTCGCGCCTCAATATCACATAGAGATAACAATTGTGACGGCGAATATGTGTGGATAGTGCGTTTCGGCACTAATATTTCTTTATAGGCAACTGTTTAACCGGGTGATACTGCAGGGTGCTGCTAGTAATAATGATAATAATTATTATAATAATAATAATCATAATGTGACTGCATTAACAAAAGTTCGTTTTGAATGAAAAACTATGGTATGAACAATCGGTTACAAGTCTTTTCAGTAAAGAAAAACATCCATTTCATGTCGTGAGAGGAAACAAATTACCACTGCCGCTTGTGTGGCCATTTGAAATAAAAATTAATGGTATAGACTTGAGTAAGGTGGGGGAGGTGCTGGCCACTGATCGCCTAAACCAGCCTTTTTTTTTCTTTTATTGGGTTTCGATTCCCCCCAAAGTGAGCAGGCTGGCAGCAGCTTAGTACGCCGCTCTTCAGCCCACAGAATTTGTTTCAAAATGATGAATATAATAAATAATAAAAGCTGGCGATAAAATCGGTGACTTAATTGGTAAAATGGCGGAAAATTGTGGAATTTAAAACATAGAACAAAGGGTTGATGATGCTAATAAAATACACAGGAAGCAGAAAAATGATAGACAGACAATTAAAATACATGGCGACTGTCTGGTTTCTGTTCGCAAGAGATATAAAATTGACACCCAGTGACAGCATGATCTCTGTTCGCAACACTTTGGAAGGACACACAACACTGAACACTCACTTGAACACTGCACTAAAAAGGTGGCACAAATATGACATACCACAGCCGAGGGCAGACAGGGCGAATGTGGACAGATGATGGGAAAGAAAAGGGGGGGAGAAGGAGAGGAAAAAACGAAGTGGGGGGGAGGGGGGAAGGAGCCGATGGAGGACGAGGACCCATAAGAGGGTGGGGGTAGGGGGCTGGGCAGACGACACAGGGAGTGAGGAAAGACAGAGGAAGGGGATGCAGAAAGACTCGGGGGGGGGGGGGGGGGAGGGAGAAGGGAGGCAGAGAGAGGTTGGATCGGGAGAAAACAGGATGGAATAAAACAGCCGTTTTTTTTCTTTTTCTTTATTGTTATTTTTAAACCTGTTTACAGGTAGCAGCATATTACGCCACTCTTTGGCCACAGAGAAACACAAAAGATACAAAGGGAGACAATTAGAGAAAAATATGGTGGACAAATAAACGGAGACAAACACTTTTTAAAATACGTGGAGCTGTTCACGGGCATAGAGTCCAAGATAAGATTTGTTCAGACACTTGGACACATATATAGACGAAAATTGTCACACGTGAACGTAGGTGCACAAAACGAGTAACACTGAACCACACAGCATAAAACGACGGCACACACAGAAACACGAGGCATTGATCTCCAGCGCGCGAATGTTCACTAACCGTCCGGCGACCTGCCAAGAGAGCAGGAGGGGGGGTGGGAAAGGGAGAGGGGAGAGCAGATGCCATGGGCAGGGGAAATAGGGGGAAGGGAGGAAGGAGGGGGGGAAGCCCGGGGGAAGAAGGGTGGAGGAAGGGGACGGGGGAAAGGGAAAGAGAAGGAAGGGAGGGTGCCCAAAGGAAAGGACACAGGAAGTGGGGGTGGGGAGGATCAAAGTTGATAGGAGGGGTAGATGGAGGGGAGGAGGACATCATCAGGGAGGGGGAGCTGGCGGAAGCCACTTTGGGAGAGGGTAAGGAGGGTGGAGAGATGGAGACCGGATGGAACATGTGAATACAGGCACGGCAGTGGGCAGGGGTGGGAGAGGATGGGCAAGACAAGTGGGTGAGGAGGATCGAGTTTGCGGTAGGTGTACAGGATCTGTATCCATTCAAGGAAAAGGAGGAGGTGGGGGTACAGTGTGATATCATACAGGATCCGCGTGGGGGAGTGGAGACGGATGCGATAGGCGAGGTGGAGAGCATGGCGTTCAAGGATTTGAAGTGATTTATAAATGGTAGGGGGGCGGATATCTGGGCCAGATGGGCATAACAAAGGATGGGGTGGATGAGGGATTTATAGGTGTGGAGGATGGTGGAGGGGTCCAGACCCCATGTACAGCCGGAAAGGAGCTTGAGGAGATGGAGCCGGGAGCATGCCTTGGCTTGGATTGTCCGGAGGTGGGGGTCCAGGAGAGGCGACGGTCGAGGGTAACGCCAAGGTACTTGAGGGTGGGGGTGAGGGCGATAGGACGGCCATAGATGGTGAGATAGAAATCAGGGAGGCGGAAGGAAGGGGTGGTTTTGGCTACAATGATCGCTTGGGTTTTGGAGGGATTGACCTTGAGCAACCACTGATTGCACCGAGTGGTGAATCGGTCAAGATGGGATTGGACAAGTTGTTGGGAGCGCTGCAGGGTGGGGGCAAGGGCAAGGGAAAGGAAGGTGGTGTCATCGGCAAATTGGAGAAGGTGGATGGGGGGTGACAGCGGCGGCATGTCCGCCGTATACAAAATGTATGGAAGGGGGGAGAGGACGGAGCTTTGGGGCACACCGGCGGATAAAACAGCCGTTAGCTGGGTGAGCATTTGAAGACTTGGAGATGGACACTTGCTCTTGGGATCTCGGCTGGGTCACAGGTGCAAGATGATGACAGGATTGAGTGGCGTGCAACTTTGTTGACAGGTTGCACTTACGAGTCTTTAACACATAATGCAAAATACTTTTCAAGGCTAATTTCGGTTGAGAAAATTTGCACTTGATAATGAGACATAGAGGAATTTTCCCGTTTCAGTCCCTAAACTTTCATGAAGTTCCGATAGGTGGCGCCGCTACACACAGCCAACAAAATGGCTTCGTAACGGAGGAGCCTTCCAAACAGAGAGCTGTCAGGAGCTCGGAGATGTCCATAGAGACTAGCAGAATGTCTGCGGAGACCTGGCAGTGAACAAAATCATAGGCCGGCTGAAGTGGCCGAGCGTTTCTAGGCGCTACAGTCTGAAACCGCGCGGCCGCTACGGTCGCAGGTTCGAATCCTGCCTCGGGCATGGATGTGTGTGATGTCCTTAGGTTAGTTAGGTTTAAGTAGTTCTAAGTTCTAGGGGACTGATGACCTCAGTAGTTCAGTCCCATAGTGCTCAGAGCCATTTGAACCATTTGAACAAAATCACGATGAGTCGTTGCGCGAGGCATCTGTCATCATTGCAACGAAGTTGTACAAACTTGTCCGATCTCCTGCGAGCAGGCTGGCTGCACACAGCTTTGACTTCTGCAATGTGCTACCGTCAGGTAACTGGAGAAACAACTTCAGCGTGTTCCTCGCTACAAAAACGCTAACGAAATTTCCTCTGTGTGTGACATAGGCCTCATCCGAAAGGAGTTCGCAAAACTTTTATTGGACTGTTCTTCCTCGTTCACCCTACAGACGGGATCTCGCACCCTCCGTCTTTCGTTTGACCCAATTGAGGATGCATTCCGCAGGAAGCAGTACGCGGACAATGAGGAGGTTATTGCCGTAGCAAGGCCTTGGTTCTGACGTCGACCAGTGGAGTAGTACCTGGCGGGCGAACAGATACTCCTAGTAAGACAGAGCAAGGCCGCACACTGAACGGAGATTACGTGGAAAAATAGAGTTTTGTAACTAAAAGAGAAAGGAGGAATATGGTTTCTTGGAAGAGACAACAAATCCGACCTGGGTTCAGCAAATAAATAAAAAATTGTTACGTTACTTATTGAACGTCCCTTGTACATTTCTTTCCTCGTCCGCAGTTGTGGTTTCCCCTCAACCACCAAATTAAGGCACAGTTGATTTTGAAGGAAGAAGGTAGTAGAGGTTGAAACTTAAGAGCCGTTCAGTGGTGTAGCTGTGTTAAGGGATCAACGCTGTAGTTGACGTACGCATCTTGAGTGATTCGTGTTTTTATCAGTAATTCCTAAGGAATAAGTAAATAGGGAATGTTTATAGGAATAAGCATTTCTTTAACCCGACTTCCCGGGTAGTTACTAGGTGGGGGCGTTTTAGCGTTCCTGCTGTTGCTGTACGCCTAGTTCATGCAGAGTACTGTGCGTGTCCTTTGATCTAAAGAGCACAAAGGTGACTATTTGCAATGGGAATAGTGGTGCTAGCATAATATGCAGCAAATCTGTGTCTACCGTATTCCGAAGGCGGCGGAATTTAGCATGCAGTAGCACTCCAAGGTCACAACATTGCATTTTATTCCCTTATTCACTGACGACCCAAAGTGTTATGACCACCTCCTTAATAGCTTGATTGTCCGTCTTTGGAACGAAATAAATCACTGGTTCTGCATATCAGCGATCCGTCAGTTTGTTGACAGGTTTTTAGAGGCATGTGGAGCTAGATGTTTGCGTACAGGTCATGCAGTTTTGCGTAAATAACGAGCCGCTGTTTTGCCTACGCGCTAATGGTGCCCGACAGCGACCCAGATGGGTTCCACACGATTTACGTCAAGCGAATTTCGTTGCCGAGCCATCAACGTGAGTCCAGTATAAAGCTCCTCAGACCACCGTAGCAAGGTTCTGGCTCCTAGATAGGGACAATTATACTGATAATAGGTGTCATCGCCGTCGGAGAAGACATCAAGCGTCATGGGATGCAGTGGTTCGCTGCTGTCAGCTGTCTTCAGTTACAACCACAGGTTCAACGCAAGCGAAGGAAAATGTCTTCCATAGCGTAATACGGCTCCAACCAGCCTGCGTCCTTGGCGCGATGCATGTGTCCGAGCCCCCGTTCACCTCGATGGCGGCGTGTAGCAGAAATGTGATTCACCCCAAGAGCCGACACGTTTCCATTGAAGGACGGTCCTCGATCACCCTGTGCCCCCCGCAATAGCAATCAACGATGTCGTTGGGTCCATATGTATACAAGTAGGGTGGTCTGCTGCGGAGCTTCATGTTCTACAGTGTATGATGGACGGTGTTCTCCGAAACACTTGTGCGTGCACTAGCACGGCAGGTCAGACAAACCTCCGAGCCTCACGTTCTGTGAAGAGTCGTGGACGTCCAACCATTTAGCGCCTAGTGTCTTTCTACATCTTTCCATATATGCTCACGACAGTACCTCGTGGACATCCGAGAGGCTTCGCCATTTCCGAGATCCTCATTCACTCTGTGTAAAAATAATATACCCATTGTCAAAGTTGTTTACTCAATGGCTTTCCTGATTTGCAGCCCATATCTTCGCTGGGGTGATCCCCCGTCCATGTCTGCTCTGCATACCTTTTTTAGCGTGTCACGTGCCCGCAACGCCACCAGGCAAAATCCAAAGTAGCGGTGGGCAGTGGTAATACTGTTTCGGCTTATCAGTGTACGTAGTTTGCCAAGACGACAGTTGTGCTACAAAACACTCCTACACTTTTTTATATATATATTCATACATGTCAACCCAGGAATTACCTGTAGTTCGTCATGCAAGACGACTCTAGACTGGTTTTGCCACCTAACACAAACAAAATTCTTTTCTTCGTCACAGTTCCAAATCCCTTACGTTACATCTAACAAAGTGCTCCCTTTAAAGATGGTAAACAATGTCCGAAACTTTTTTTTATGTCCTTATGTTCGTAACGCAAAGTAATCTCGAAACGTCAGGAAATGCTTCCATCCAAATGAGACACAGCTGAGGTTACAGTAGGGCTCTGCTGAAGAAACGGAATAGGCTTTCACAAGATTATGTGCCGCATTCTCATCTCTCCTCCGTATGAGAGAACAGAAGCGATTTGCAGTCGTGATCCACCATCTTTTACTGTGATCTTGCATGATATATTGTCGCTGAGCTGTCTTTCCCGTCAGAATAACACTTTTTCCCTCGCCCGTAACTGGATTTTCGACCGAAGGATGTAAAAAGACGGAGGACTGCCCGACGCTTCTAAATTGAGATTCTGTAGCGTGCGGTTACGAAGTTGTCTGCTGTTTCTTTACCAGTTTATAGGTCTGTGAATAAAAGCGTATGATAAGTTAAGAAACAGGTCGTGCTGACGAGAAAAGAATGATAAGCACACAATCAAGTGTATTGTCACTACAATTATTAATGCTCCTCGGGCTGCTAAGCTTAAAACTTGTTTGTCTAAACCATTTCTTTCTTATTATTCGTTCTTTTCTTACCATGGAGTTTATTTCCACATTCTCGGTAAACAAGTGTTGCCTTTAATTCCACATTTGATGATTGTTCTACTGTAGACAAAGGAGAACAGCTGTTTTCTTATGGGCGCACGTAATGATTTCTGGTTTGACGAAAGGTAGAGTTGTACGGTATTAGCATTATTTATCATCGATGATAAAATTTTTGCTTGGTGTTCTTGGATGAAGAGGTATTATCCTTTATACAACTCGCTGGGATTTAGTTGCAGTTGAGCCGGCAATTAACTTGGATTCTTGTTGTATCTCAGTGCAACGTAACGTTATGATCTTCTCAAACTGGGTTTTTGTTGTAACAGTGCTTGTTTTATGTGTAATTTCAAACTGATACAAGTGGGTAAATGTATCAGGATTAAATTTTTGTAATAGCTTTCCGGTTTCTAAGTTTATTGCTCAACGGTAATCCAACTTCGGGTCCTGTCGAAAAAGAGGCCAGCATTCAATCGCCAGTATCTTAGGTTTCATCTTTACACAGCGATCCCTTCGATCATCACTCGCCAACTGTTGGATAAACATTCGAAAATAAAACTGGAAACTCACATGCCTGAAGGTGTTTTTATTTGACATTTTATATTACATACTAGGTCACTCAACCCTTTTATATAAAGATGGATTTGCAGATAATTGTACGGATGCTGCCTTCATTTAGAAAACGGTAAATGAGTAAGAAAATTATTTGAAATTGCTTACGGTGAAGGTCCTTCCGTTTATCTTGATTCATAATCAGTTGCAAGCGCCATTTTGTAGGTGAAGTTATCCGTAATGTGTGAGGTGTCGCGAAATTACTGCCAACGCATGAAACCTTCAGGAATGGTACCGACGTTTCGTTCCCGAATGAGATTCGTAAGAAGAAATGTCGCTCTGCCAAACCTGTCTTCACTCGTATTGTTTGGAATTTCTGTATCGAATGTTTCGACGATCGGCACCATCCAAGGGAATGCAACAAATATTTCTCAAGAATAAACGTAAGATTAAAATATAATAGTTACTACAAGAATGGATAAGAATGAAATATACGAATATTAGAATTTAAAAACATTATAACCATTGCCTATACGATACACACATATATAATCATGTATGACATTTTTCGTAAAACTCAGCTGAAATTTTATAATTACTATAAAGCCCTTACATCCCAAACATGAAAAAGTAAAAAAGATAAAGAAAAACAGTAATCTTGTATCAAAGACGAGGCGCGAAAGCAGAAGGCCGCGACAATGGCCACTGTGCCTCCATTTCGGCTGAGATTATCGCCCGCTGATTGACACCTAAATTACGTCAAAAAATTTGACCGTCGTTTTTTCAGACCAGACACGATCGAGTATCAAGGGACTAGCGGAGACACATGTTTGTCTATTTTGACACCTCTTCCACCGAGTAAAGTTTCTGGGAAATAAGGGTTATGGCACTTTCCGTGTTCTCCTCGTGAGTTAGTTTAGAAACCGCATTTCGACAGACTGCAGACCGATTCTGCTTCCACCTACGTACAACTCGCACAGTGACCGCAAAGACAAGAGAAATCCGAGCTCGTACGGAAGAACATAGATAGTCGTTCTTCTCTCACCACACTTGCGAGTGGAAAAGAAAAAAAATGACTGGCAGTGGTACAAGATACCCCCCACAGTATTTATGTAGATGTAAATTACGCGCAAAACCCCGCGATACAGGTCCGCCAGGCAAGTTGTTACGGCGGCGTAAGCACATCGGTTTTGCGTATTCATGACCACGGGGTGAGCTCTCAAGCACCCATCGAAGGAACCGTGCGTCTTTGTTGATTTTGCTACGCAGCGGCGGCACATACTGTGTTTCCAAGTGCAAGGCAGTGTTATGCTAGCGGGTGACGCAACCCTCCGTAAGGCTTCTGGCTTAACCGCCTGCAGGAGTTGGCGGCAGCCACCTGCGGTATATCGCCAATTATTCGGACGCGCGCACCCCGGATACGGCTTCCCTTATAGGAACGCAATTAAGGCGGCAGCCGGAGCACTAGCTCTTCCGCGCTGGCTGCCTGTCAAGCTCTGGCAAACCCGTCGACAACAATAGATCCAATTAAATGAAAGAAAAACAGGCGAGACCGCTAGCGAAAGATTTCCATACCTTGCACTTCTCCGGATTCCGACGAAATCACAAAGCAGAGTTATTCGCTTTGTGACTCCAGCTGCGGCAGTATGTTATAGGTCGATGCCGTGCGCCCTTGCACGGGAGATTAAGTTCTCTATTCGGGTCGGAGCTCCTACAGAAATTCCGTTTTGACTCCTGCCAGAGAAGGAACAGTAAGTAAAATTTGTACTGTTGCTTTGAAGTGACAGGGCTTTGAAGCGTGCCTTTATACTCTGCGCATTACGACGAAGCTCTGGTGATATTTTTAGCAAAATAATGAGAAAGCACCGTACAGGAATACAGAAGGGGTAAGTTCTACCCGCTACGTCAGAATTAAATATAAGAAACAAGAAAACTTGAATATATGAGTGGAAAGGACTTTAAAAGCGTTATACTACAACCGCAGTTTTCTTACAGCCGACATTATACGCTGAACAGTCGAATACGTCGAACGTTTCCACCTAAAAACTTTTGCCTCGTTAGAGATATTTGTAGTCTCTTTTCACTTCACGAATTGTGACTTTGGGCTCATGAATCAAAGACGTAACTTTTCCTGCAGCTTTATTGATCACCGATATACAGAGCAATAGAAAATGCAACACTTTTTTTCTGAAAGCAGATTGGTTTTATTCAGGATTCCAATACATCATATTATTCTCTACTATTTCAGCCACAATATCCTATTTGTCAACATAATATCCATTCAATACGACGGCTTTGCGCCACTTTACTGGAAGAGCCTGTAAGATCACAAGCTACCATTCTACTGGCCGACATCAGAGTAAACGTCTTGCTGCATCAATAATCAACTCATCATCCACGTACAGTACTGCTTTCCATGGAATGTGCCCTTTATTGGGCCAAACAGATGGATGTCGGAAGGTACGATATCCTGGATTTATGGTGGATGAGGTAGATTTTCGTGACCTAGTTGCGATGATGAGACACGCCTCACCGAACGACTTATCGTGCTTTTGTTAATTACCAGGTCTTCGTACACGCTCTGCAAGCGTCTTAGAATATCTGCGATACTCTGGTTTTCTATCAGAATAAACTCAATTATAGCGCTCTGTTTGGAACGCAGCTCATTTGAAGACGCCACTTTCAAGGCTACATACAGTGCCCTCAGCTACCGAAATTTCCTGAAACTATACGGGCTGAAACCGGAATATTTCAAGATGTTACACAAAGCATTCCACATTTTTTCAACCGAAAATGGTCGAGAATGATTTTTTCATTAATTACTAAATATTCCTCGTATAATGGACTCCACAACAGCAGATATGTATGAGGTAAATTCAGAGACATAACACTTTATTTAGTCTGACGGGGTACGAAGAGTAAATATACACGACAAACGGAGTATTTTTGTGCAGTTGTTGTGGCCAATTTCCCAAGGGAAATCTATTCCACTTTCCACTCACTGTCTAGAGTATCTTACCACTTCGCTTGGAGACTGAGTTGTGTGAAGAGTGGCGAAAACTTGTGGCCATGTTATCTACCAAATGATCGCAACAACACCACAAATAACTCTCCGTATGCCGTGTACTTTTACTAGGTAATTTTTTGTCAAACTTGTAATAGGATTATATCACTAAAATTACCTTCTATACAACTAGAATCGCAACTCTAGCGCAAAATATACTCGTGGCATTGTTGCATAAAAATAGTTACTGTATGTACCTTGTTATTAATGAAGTTGCGAAAACGTATTAATGTATGATAAAGACCATTTTTCAATGCTCGGTAGTCTGTACTTTGTATTAGTGTTTAGGTCCGCGAGTGGGATATGTTACCATTTGATATATTAATATAGTTTATTCATAATAAATTAAAACTTAGAAATATGAACCTCTAAGACATGATGTGTTCAGAAGGCAGGCAGGTATCCAGACATGAATTTCATTTTATTGTTATTATTTGTCCATACATTACTCCAGTAGAGCTTCATAGATAAATATTATTTGTTTAACATCCCTTCCACAAATTTACTAAATGAAGAACTCAGTTTATGGTACACATCCTGAGGGATCAGGCACTCAGGTATGGAAGGGAGTGTGTGTGGATGGGGGGGGGGGGGGGTGAGGTAGAGGGAGCATTGTACAGAATAATGGTTGAATAGAGCATGGATGAAAAGGTTTGCATAGAACAGACTGGTGCCGAGAGCTGCATCAATCCAGTCTTCTGACTGGACCTCAATAACTACTTGCAATCGCTTCCCACGCCCGGGTTCCCGGGTTCGATTCCCGGCGGGGTGAGGGATTTTCTCTGCCTCGTGATGACTGGATGTTGTGTGATGTCCTTAGGTTAGTTAGGTTTAAGTAGTTCTAAGTTCTAGGGGACTGATGACCATAGCTGTTAAGTCCCATAGTGCTCAGAACCATTTGAACCATTTGAACCTACTTGCAAATGAATTAGAGACGTCAGCCTATGAGCTCTGACCTTACGAGACACCGAAGTAATTAGGGATTCATCTTCAAGAGTGACAGATCAACAAACTGCACTCTCAGAAATAGATGGTAGTGCGTTGCCTTGCTTACAATACAGGTCGTCTGCACAGAGCAGTAGATGAGAAACGTCATTCATATGACGGCAGTAAGTTCCTACACTGTCCAGTCACATTAATGTAGCCGCCTGTCAACAACCCGAATAACACCTTCTGCGGTGTGGACGTGCAGGAGAAGAGTCCCTGAGGTTCTGGAGGGAACTAACAGGGATGCGCCACGGCCAGCTGCTCCAGGTTTCCCAGTTGAGGATCCTTGTTGCGAGGAGCCTGATCGAGGTGGTCTCACATATTCTAGATTGGATATAGGTCAAAGAACCTTGGTGACTAGGTGAATATGGGTAAACTCATCCTTGTGCTTTTCGAACTATGGATATACACTGTGAGTTATATGACACATTGCAATGTCTTGCTGGCAGATGCCATTGTGCCAAGAAAAAAGAAACTGCATTTAGGGGCGGACATGATACCCAGGGATAGATGCATACTGGTGTTGATCCATTGTGTCTTCCACAAAGACGAGATCACCCATGGAATGCCACAAAACATTCCCTGAAGCATAATGCTCCCTCCCCTAATCTGGACCTTTGTTGCAGTGCAACGGCCATCTGTTTTATGCAGCATAGAATGCGATTTATCTGAAAAGCACGCCTGTCATCACTAATTCGACGTCCAGTTGCGCTTTTGGCAAGCAAGTTTCAGCCTACATTGCCGATAAACGCCAGTAAGCATGGGTGCATGAAGAGACGCCTGCAGCAGACGTTCGCTAAATTCTTGAGAAGACACTGACGGTAGCCCCTTGGCGCATCTGGGTGGAACGCAAGACCTTTGGCTCGACGCCATCACGCACTGTCAACTCACCCACACAGACTCTACAAAGACACTCACTCACAGATACTCTTTCCCTGTGCGCTGTAGTTCTGGTGCTACTTTTAATTACTGTTAGCGCTTGTTCTACTGGACGACAGCATGTAGAACAAGCTAAATTGGTGTTTTGGTTGGTACTCTATCAACATACAACGTTTGGTACCGATCTGAGTGTCTGTCGTCTGGAGGCTTGGGTGTGAGCCTCGTGCAGCTGGCGGGTACAAAGAAAGATTCTGGCTGGTCGCCTGATGTCAGCAGCCATGAGGGCTACTTACTCCCAGTGGTGGCGCTCGCGGCGCCCTCTGGGTGGCTGGATAGCGAAGTGGTTACTATGCTGGCTGAGCTGTGGCAGAAGTGGACGCATGTGTTGCGCGTATTGCCAGAGTTTTACATGTAAATTTGAAAGGATTCAACACGGTGCGTGTTTCCGCTGTGTGATTATTCCCACCCACCCTTTGAAAACAGACTGGTCCAATGCTGGACAGTCACAGTGATGGTCTCTCTGGTGTGGGTGAAGATAGGCAATCAACTGCCAGCGTGGTTGGAGTGGCCGTGGTTCCCCAGGGAGTGCTGCGCTTGGTGGCTGGCACGTGCTTCACAGTCATGAGTGTGTACCATCAGAAGGCATTGTTTTCCGATAGTTGTGTGATGTTATTAGAGTATTTCGCCTTCCAGTAGAACCAAGGCTAGGATACAGTCATAGCGAAACACAGTCGTTGCTGTTGTGGTTTCCTCTAATAGTTGCTCAGTCGTGATAGGATTACGTTTCTCTCCTTGAAAGACACACTGGTACTACTCACACGAAAAATGTGTCTATCCATTCCAGAATGCTCGCTCAGTATCCGTTATCATGTTGTTGTGTTGTCCTACCAGCATTACATTATCGCTAAAGTTTTCTAATCACCATAGTTAGACGGTGTTAAGCACTGATCTTGTAGTGTATTCAACGCGAGATTCAGTGTCCTCGGTTTAATGTCCATTGTAGCAAGCATAAGTTCATATCACAAGTTAACACTCATTTAGCTGGAGATTTCATTGATTTTAGAGCTGCATCCCTATATCCCCTATTTGCACTGTTGCCGTCACGGTATTCGTTTTAATGTTCCTTGCAGCAAGCACAAGAATCACACCTGGAGAACGAGTTTATCTTACTCTTATTTAGCTGTAGACTTCGTTGATTTTTATAATATATCCGGTATTTGCACAATCACAGTATTCATTTCAAAAGCTGCTTAGCTCGAGATTAGATTGACTTTTGGTACTAATCCACTATCTGCACCGTCACAGTATTCGTTTTTAAATGCATAAGACTACACCCATTACACGATGTGAGGTGAGGTCTGCCGGTACAATATTTGCTATATCAAGCATAAGAATCACACATGGAGGTTACATGTTGGTAAAACTTGATGCAGCTGAGGTATGTTCATTTTTATTCGGTCACTGTTTTTAAATAAATTATCTGACCTTACCGCAGCTGTGATGCCAAGTACAGCAACACATTAGGCAGAAACGCAATGATAATTAAAACACAGTCTTGATCGCAAATTTCCTTTAATCGGAGTGACTGGTTTCCATTCTTAAGGATCCATTCTTAAGGATCATCTTTAGGCTCTGAAACAACACATGTACAGATAGAGGGATCCCTACACTAACGTAAATACACTGAAAAAAGATTACAAACTACATATACCCAGAACGGCAGGTGAACTTCCATAGAGCAGGTTGCGCCGATTCACGACATTGAACTGACTGCTAAATGGATAGGCAGGTATTGGTCTTAAATAGCACTGGTCCCACTCACCGCCCTGTGTATGACATCAGTGTTAACCAATCTGAAGTACAGCGTGTACGATTTGCATAAAATGTATTGCAGTAGTCTACACTACTAAGATTTGAAGAAGAGTTATAGGTAAAATACATAGTAAAATAGCTAAAAAATAACTATTCGTCAATCATTATACACTCTAGGAAATAATTAGTTTAAAATAAAGTAGTCTATGCTGCCCTCTATTATCCGTTCCGTAATATACGTGCTGTTGGCAACGATGTATGGAATAGCTGCCGGAGGTTGGCATAGCGATAGAGAGAAGCTACTGGCAAAGATAATCTATATCGACGCTGAGGATTGTCGTAGAAATGGCGTCCTATTTCGATGCGCCATTATGAAAAGCTGCCACAGAGTGCTATAACGACAGCGAAGACGATCTATGTAAACATTAAGGGTTGCCGTAAAGACGGCGTCCTCTTTTGATGTGACACATCAAAATTAAGTAGAAAATATAATACTGAATATAATAATCGTTAGAGATTATTCATAGTAATATGAATGGCAGAATACAGAAAAATGGGGCGTTAGTTAACAAGCAATCTTGCCTAATATGTAGGAAGGGAAAATAGACACAAAGGGCAGCATAAGGTTTTAGATATACAGACCTCCTTTTGATCTCGTGTTAAACACGAAATGGTTATAAATTCATATAATTGATAATACTGTGTAAAGTAATGATGATGCTAGAATAACCCTTGCAACATTAAAAGATACAACATTGGTTAAAAGTAGACTGTTAGTGAAAAAAACAGCTTGTGAAGAGGGGGGTGGGGGGGTTGTTAGGAACAGAACATTAAGAATATTAACATAGCAGCAGTCAAATACAAAGAAACTATAATGTCAATAATCATAAAAAAGTGCTTATGATAAAATCACGAGTCGGCATTGTTTGTATAGAAAGAAGGTAAACTGAAACATTGACTGGACAAAAAACGAAAGAGCAGTCAAAATTATAACAAGTCATCAAGAAGGTCGAAGAAATATTTTTCCCTAAAATCAAGCTGTTCGTTCAATAAAGCTAAAGGCTCATTTTTACGATATGCGTAAAGTTCTATTCCTTCTAGTGAATTTAATAAAGGTCCTTTACGGGCAGTGTGGACAATTTTTAAATTATTTAGGATTGACCCTTCAGAATGATCAGTCTGTTAAATGTTGGCCCATTAAAAAGTTACCTTGGCTAGTACCTGAGGTGTGTTCTCTTAAAGTTGCGACCTTTCTGTCCAATATATTGTTTCTCATAATCATTACATAAGATTTTATAAACACCAGAATTTTCATATTTGATGTCATTTAGACCAACTCTGTGTCGAAGTCTCTTCTGAAGGAAGTTGTTAGTGGTAAAAGCTATTGTCAATTCGGTACTTTTAAATTATTAATTATTTTGTCAGAAATATTCCCCATATATGTCATTTTGGTGACTTTTCGATTACCATCTTCAGAAGTGTCATACGAATGTTGTAGTTTATTAAACAAAAAGTCAGTTTTGTTGGGATTTTAATCCTTTGTATTAGCAATCTTCTTTAATATTGACATCTCTTAGTGGATTTCATCTGGGGTCAGCAGTAATTTTACAATTCTATGGATCACTGATTGAAAAAACGCTTTTTTATATTTGGGTGGATGACAAGAAGCAGCAGTAATGATATCTGTTGCCATTAGCCTTCTGTAGATTGCAAAATGACGTTTATTGTCCCTGTTTGTAATGGTGAGTTCTTAAAAATTAATACTTCCTTGATTTTCGTGTTCAACTGTGAAAATCAGTTTGGGATGTGTATTATTCAAACAGATTTTCAATATGTATATTTCATCTTTAGTCCCATTATAGAGCAACAGTGTATCATCGACATATCGCTTGTAGTATATGTTACTAGTAATTTCCGGGTTATCTTTGAAACATTGTAACTAAACACAATTAACAAAAAATATGTACCACGGTGCCAGCTAAGGAATTCCTTATTGCTAGACATTCTTTCTGAATATAAATTTTACCATTGAAGGAGAAATAGTTAAAAGCTAAAATATTTTCAAGCAGTTCTATGAACTCTGTGATATCTTCTATACCTATGATTCTGTGCAACTGGAAATTATTTTCAATAATAACAATTGCTTCTTTAACTGGTATATTAGTTTATAAATTTTCAATATCAAGTGAAGCAAATCTAGCACCATTTGGTATGTTGACATTATAAATTGTTTGTACCAAATCATAGCTGTTTTTAATGTTAAAGCTTTTATCATAAGCATAAAAGGACTTCCAAATAACATTTAGACGTTTATTTAATTTATACGAAGGACAGCTCTTATTACCCACAGTAGGGCGAATAGGTAAATTATCGTTATGAATCTTCAGTTGGGATCTTAATTTATGATAATAGCAGATTTATCACCTTCTAAAACATTTTTTCGCTAGGCAGAAATAGCGAATTACTGTCATCGATTAGTTTCCTTATCCTAGTTTGAAATTTAGGGGTTGGATCTTCACTGATATCATTGATCCCATTTTCGCTATAAAATGTAAGAATTTTCAAAATCTAATCTGCTTCGTTGACAGTTACTAAGGTGTTTCCTTTGTCTGCTTTTGTGACAATAGCCCTGCCTAAGGTCAACTTTTTATTGATATTTTCAGCTATGTTAGATTTACTGTTTGTTTGTTATCTATACTTTTCATTGGTAATAAATTCTTTTGTTTGCAAGGCAATTTTGTATACTTCTGATTAACTAAGCTTAGAACATTTTGTAGCAACCTTTACCTCAGCAATTATCCATTTCACATTTTCGCAGTTTAGAGCTGGCTTTAAATTATATTTGAGACCTTTATTTAGTAACGAAGTTTCAGTGGCAGTGAATTGAATATCAGTAAGATTAGAGACGCAAGGATAAAAATTATGCATGTTATAAAGGCAATCAGGGGAACATATGTGTTGTTCATTAACAAGAACTTCTAATTTAGTATGGTGCTTATCTAAAAATATTCATGTAAAAGATTTATCTTGATTTAAAGTTCTATATTACATAAAGTTTCCAGTTCAAGGGCATCCCTTTTTACCTACAGGCAGGGGCTTTGGACGAATTGGAGAATACTGCGCAGATTTGAAAAATTTTGTATCCACGAAGTATGCACCGACCTATAACGAAGTTGGGGAAATATGGGTAATTGCAAAAGGCAGGGAGCTTAAGAACTATGAGAAACTCTAAAATGGATGGAAAAAGGTACAGTGTGTGATAAAAAGTATCCGGACACCCCCCAAAACATACGTTTTTTGTATTAGATGCATTATGCTGCCAGGTACTCCTCAGCGATCTCAGAAGTCATTACACATCAGGGGAGAGCAGGATGGGGCACTCCGCGAAACTCACGGACTTCGGAAGTGGTCCGGTGATTGATTTCCACACTCCTAAACATCAGAAGGTCCACTGTTTTCGATGTGATAGTGAAACGGAAACGTGAAGGGGCAGTATAGCGCAAAAGAAAAGCGAACAGGCCGACCTCGTCTGTTGACAAAGACCGCCGACAGTTGCAGAGAGCCGTAGTGTGTAATAGGCAGACATCTATCCAGACCATCACACAGGAAGTCCACAGTGCATCAGCATCCACTGCAAGTACTAAAACAGTTAGGTGTGAGGTGAGAAAATTTGGATTTTATGGTCGAGACGCTGCTCATAAGCCACACATCACGCCGGTAAATGCAAAACGACGCCTCGCTTGGTGTAAGAAGCGTAAACATTGGACGATTGAAGAGTGGGAAAACGTTGTGTGGAATGACTAATAACGATACACAATGTGGCGATCCGATAGCACGGCATGGATATGGAGAATGCCCGGTTAATGTCATCTCCTAGCATGTGTAGTGGTGTAGTGCCAACAGTAAAATTCGGAGGCGGCGGTGATGTGGTGTGGTCGTGTTTTTCGTGGAGGGGCTAGCACCCCTCGATGTTTTGCGTGATACTATCGCAACACAGGCCTACATTGATGTTTCAAGCAACTTATTGCTTCCCACACATGAAGAGCAATTCGGGGATGGCGCTTTCCTCTTTCAACGCGATCTAGCGCTTGTTCATAATGCACGGCCTGTGACGGAGTAGTTACACGACAATAACATCCATGTAATGGACTGGCCTGCACAAAGTCCTGACCTGAATCATATAGGAAACCTTTGGGATGTTTTAGAATGCCGACTTTGTGCCATGCCTCATCGACCGACATCGATGCATCTCCTCAGTGCAGCACTCCGTGAATAATGGGCTGCCATTCCCCAAGAAAACTTCCATCACCTGATTGAACGGTTGCCTGTGAGAGCGGAAGCTCTTATCAAGGCTAAGGGTTGGCCAACACCATACTGAATTCTGGCATTAGCGATGGAGGGTGCCACGAACTTGTAAGGTCATGTTCAGCTAGGTGTCCAGATACTTTTGATCACATAGTGTAGATGGTGTAAGTGAAGTAAAAATAATCATTTTGAAAAATTCAAAACTGAAGAGTGTCAGTGATCAGGATATAGAATTGAAATAGAAACTCATTATTACCTCGACGACCATTCTAAATAATTCACAACATTGGCAAAACGTGGACATAAGATGTTTTCCTCTACTCAGTGACCTGTACTAACGTCGTCAAACTTGTTAAAGGACGAGAAAAGGGAAGATGTGCAGAAACTGCTCACTTTAAGATTCGGAAAAAAGGACAACAACTTAATTGAATTTTGCAGACCCTAGAGATTCCATGCAGCACTCCAGAAAATATCGAATGTGACTGTTTACAAGCAGAACCAAAAATTGACAAAATTTAGTTAATTCTGCCTGTAACAAATTATTGTGTTGAACAGTTTTCTTATGTAATTTAAGACTTCGTAGCATTCTTTCAAGTAAATATTAATGTTACATTGTTCTCGGTTTTATAATTAAGGTAAATCAATTGAAAATTACTGTAATTTAATAATTAATTTCTGGTGTTAAAGCTCGAGAGAATTAATGAAGATTTAATCCTGAAAACCCATCACAATGAGTAATGTCCTAGGTGACCGATCGAAACGTGTATTGTTCAAACCATATATTGATTTTGTAGCCATCGTTATCAAATTTTGAACTGTTGCAAAGTGGTATCGAATTCAATATCCCAACACGGAATAAAGTGTGAAAACAGCATTATGTTCCACTGAATAGATTAGTAGATATCAGTTCTTCGCTTTTCCTGAAAAATCTGAATCAACGGACATTATAAGTTTTGATGAGTTGCTCCTCAATTTGGATGGGAACTGAACGTGTCCTTGTGATAGGAACCATTAATAAGGAAAACCACGGGAAATCAAAATCGGGATGACCTGTAAGAGAACTGGACCGATATTCTCCCGAATGCGAGAACAATGAGCAACCAATTTCAACTCTTTTTGTGTGTTATCATAGTGTAATTTGTTGTGTTTCGTGTTTTGCTCCGAGGAGGCGGTCGTTATCTACGAGGGCTATCCACAAAGTACATTACGTTTTGGAATTAAAAATAAATAAATAAATAAATAAAGTATAGGAATTTTTTTTATTATATACAGATGAAAGCCACACTTAAATACTACTTTTATACATAGTTGCCATTTAACTTAAGGCACTTATCGTAGCGTTGGACGAGCTTGGAAATTCCTTCGTCGTAAAATTCGGCCGCCTGCGCCTTCAACCATGTGGTTACCTCCTCTTGAAGTTGTGCGTCACCATCAAAACGCTGCATAGCCAACTACTTCTTCATTGCTGGGAATAAGTGGAAGTCGCTCGGTGCCAGGTCGGGACTGTACGGCGGATGAGGAAACAACTCCCACTTAAAAGATTCGAGAACTTCACGAGTGGCATTTGCCGTGCAGGCCCGGGCGTTGTCGTGAATCAGCAAGATCTTTGAGCCCAACTTCCCCTGCGCTGGGTTTGTATTGCTCTTCTGAGGTTGTGCAGAGTTTGGCAACACCTTTGAAAGTTTATTGTAGTGCCTCTTTCCAGGACATCCACAAAAATCACACCTTTTCCGTCCCAAAAGAGGTAACCACGTGGTCGAAGGCGCAGGCGGCCGAATTTTACGACGAAGGAATTTCCAAGCTCGTCCATCGCTACGATAAGTGCCTTAATTTAAATGGCAACTATGTAGAAAAGTAGTATTTAAGTGTGGCTTTCATCTATATATAATAAAAAAATTTCCAATACTTTATTTATTTTTAATTCTAAAACGTAATGTACTTTGTGGATAGCCCTCGTATTATGAAAACTGCCTAAAACTAGTCTCTATATATGCAGTGTACCAGACAAAGAATCTACGTTAGGTCGCGTGGATTCTATCCTCATATGGACCACTTCCCTGTTTCGCAAGAATCATCGTGTACCTTTGTCACCGACAAAAACAGACACCGGATGAGGTAATATCTATCGCAATCACAGAGCCTTCCCAAATGGGTGCATTTGGAGCAAATGCATTAGCTACTGATTTGGCATTCGGATGAGACAACATCATTAAATGTTTAAACGCTTCACGAGCGCGCATACAAACGAGGTGCTGAATACGAAACAGCGACAATGCTGAACGAATATCTGTAGACATACTGTGCAGTATACCTCATTCTATGAAACGAGCTATAGCCATAAATCACGTGACTGTGGCGTATGCTTGCACTGATTTATAGTTGTTTGGTGGAGCATATGATAGCGTGTCACTAAGCTTGCAGTTGGATAAACTTTATATTCATGCTTTTCCGAGACAAACGCTACATTTTGCTAAAAGATACGGCACCAGTTTCAAGAACGAAAGTGATAGCGTCCGTTGTAACATTACGAACAAAGTGCAGGATCGTGTACGCCCGAGTCCTGCTTAGTGCTGTACGTACCCTCATATGGCGAACCGTGGAAACACGTGATGCACCCAGAAACCTTGTCAAACATGATCGTTTTGATGGTCCAGGTGTTTTTTTGTGGGAAAGCATAATATTGCCCTGGTGTACTGACCTCCAAATGTTTGAACACTGTACAATCACAGATCAGCTTTATTGTACACTGTGGTCAGTACGGCGTGTTTCTTTTGAGGTATGCATTCAGCCCTAATCTAATTTTTATAGATCACGATGCACGATCGCATCGAACAGCGTAGCCCGACTTAAATCGCATCGACCAAGTGTAATATCCAGAGGACCATAACTTCAGTGTAATCATTGTCTTTGAGTATAGCTGTAATTTACATTCGTCTCATTGCGTTTTCAGTTACGTTCTTTTCTAGGAATGATCCAAATTTCATCGAGGTACTTCACCTCATGCCGTAGTTACTTTCGTCTTTAAGTTTTTCACAAGAGTGTAGTTACCCCTTCCCGCAGGAATACCACAGTAGTCGCTTTGGAGCGATATAGACAGAGTAGAACTGTTTCCAGGCGGTCGTATGACCGTCCACCGCTGTTTTAAGTAATGGAAGTGAAACAGTGCAGAGTGATGAGGGGACGTGTAAGTGACAGAACGTCAGAAAGGAGCTGTATTGTGAATGGTGGTAAATTAAGCAGTCGGATTTGTTGGTGGACTAGCCAACGTGGCTAGAAAGAATAGTGTACGACTCGCGGTCGTTCAGAGTGTCGTAAAGAAACGTTCTAACCGACTTAGACTGGAGACAAACGTCAAGCCTTGACAAGGGATCGGATTCATACTCGACAGGAGTCCCTCTAGGTCCATCTAGAATAGTTTATGAGCGAATAGTGCATGTCGAAGAAAGTGTGTGCTCAAACGAGGTTGTAAAAATACAAATCAGTGGTCCAAACAAGCCAGAAACTGCCGCGTTGGGTAGCGACGTGGTCTAGGGCGCCCTACACGGTTCGCGCGGCTCCCCGCGTCGGAAGATCGAGTCCACCCTCGGGCATGGGTGTGTCGTCCTTAGCACAAGTTAGTTTAAGTTAGATTAAGTAGTGTGTAAGCCTAGGGAGCGATGACCTCAGCACTTTGGTCCCATAATACCTGACCACAAATTTCCAGGAAAACCAGAAACTGGACATTAGTGACTAGAAGCGTCTGTTGTGGTGTGGCTAGTCGCAATTTTGCCTCTTTACAAAGTCTTTGGGTGGTGAGTGGGCCGGTGGCCCAACCAGGCGTCTCATCGGCTGTGTTTAGAGTATATGGTTCATGGCGTAGGTGGTTCTGTGGTGGTTAGTGCGTGTATTTTCTTGCGTTACGTTGGTCCACTCATTCATATTACAGTCAACATGAACCGGGATGTGTATTTCCTCATTCCCTGTTACCAAGTGTTGCCATTTTTCTATATCGTCATGCTGAAGTTGCTATGCGTACATGCAGCTTCCAACAAGACAACAGCTATGTTAACAGAGCGTGTTTTTTTCAGTTATATACTAATATACATTAGGTAAACAAGTAGTTTCAAAGCAGTAGATGTCAGATCTTATAGAGGAGCCCAGTGCGGATCAGACCACTATCTAGTTAAAATGAAGTCTTTCTGGCCATGGAAGAATGCAAGGAGTGATACAAGTAACATAAATAAAACGAACCAGACTGAGAAAGATGAAAATTTACCTTTTAATATTGACAGCCTACAAGACGAAAGTATCAGAACACGCTTTGCGGCCAGGATGGAAAGGAAACTGGTTGAATAATTTGAAGGAAGTACAGAGGAAATATATGACTATATAAAAGCTAATGTGAAAATCATAGCAACAGAGGTGTTTGGTAAAAAAGATAGCAACCACAACCGTGCAGCAGAGTGGTGGTCAGAGGAACTAGAGGTTCTCGTTAGAGAAAAACTAAATGCGTTCCTTCAGTGGTTGAATGATAAATCAGAAGAAACAAGATCAATATACAAAGAAAAGACGAATGAAGTGATGAAAAAAATAAGGATGGCAAAAAATGAAGCATGGGAAAGAACATGTGCCAAGGTGAATAGCAAATTAGGATTTGGGAGAGCAAAAGAAGCATGGTCAGTATTGAAAGGGCTTCAACAGGATACAAAAAGGAAAACTAATCTCCAACTGATAACACAAAAGGAATGGGAAGAGTATTTCCAAAAATTATTAAATGAGAACAGAGAAGAATATCTAGATGAAGGAACAGGGGAAGAAAAAGGACATGAAGATGATGAGATCCAGATTTTACAAAGTGAAGTACTTCAGGCGTTGAGAACAGGAAAGAATGGTAAATCACCGGAACCAGGCAATATCAATCTGGAGTGTCTGAAATATGGTGGCGACAAAATTGTGAAACCGATAACACAGCTCTTCAACAAAATGATACATGGAGATTCAATACCCAACGAGATGAAGCTAGTTTACATTAATACAATATTTAAGAAAGGGGATCGCCAAATTTGTTCAAACTATCGAGGAATTTGTGTGAGAAACACATTAATGAGAATTTTTGCAAAAGTAATTAAAAACAAACTGGAAAAAAATTTAGAACCCAAGAAGAACAATGTGGATTCACGGCTGGGAGATCATGTGTAGACCATATTTTCACATTACGACAGATTTTGGAGAAACATAGGGAAAAATAAAAAAATATAGGATTATTTTTCATAGATGTAGAAAAAGCATATGATACTGTTCCAAGAAAATTACTTTGGAGAGCACTACATATGGCAAACATAAACCCTTCTTTGATTAAAATAATACAACAGATGTATAAAGATAACATTTGCCAAGTGAAAGTGGGTAATAAACTTTCACATAAATTTAGAACAAGCAAAGGCCTTTTACAGAGCTGTCCCATGTCACCATAATTATTTAAAATCTATATAGATATTAGCCTTAGAACATGGTCTCGTAAATGTAATAGTATGGGATGTGAAATATGAGATGGAATTTACCTACATCATTTACTATTTGCTGATGATCAAGTAGTCGTAGCACAAGATGGGGAGGATGCTAACTATATGTGCAATCAACTAGCAGTAGCATACAAAACTTGGGGTTTTAAGATTAATTACCAAAAACCAGAATACTTGACTACTGATTCAGATGAGCTACACATTGAAGGAAAGAAAATCAAAGAGATAAACACTTTCTGTTATTTGGGATCCATTTTAGAAATCGAGGGACAATCAGAGTCAGAAATCAATAAAAGAATTAGCAGCGGACGGAGGGTCACTGGGACGCTTAACTCAGTCTTATGGAGCAGGAATGTAAAGAGCAGAACTAAAAAATTAATATACAAATCCATATTAGAGAGTGTGGGTCTGTATGGAACGGAGACCTGGACAATTAAGATGAAGCACATTAAAAAATTACAAGCTCTAGAGATGGACTTTTGGAGAAGATCGGCAAGAATCTCCAGGAAAGAAAAGATAAGGAACACCGTAATAATAAGGAGAATGGAAATAAAAGAAAGAATATATGACGTAATGGACAGGAAGAAATTACAGTGGTACGGGCATGTAAGACGAATGGAGAAAACCAGAATACCAAAATTGATACTGGAGTGGGAACCGGAGGAGAGAAGAAGAAGAGGACGACCTATGACCACCTGGCTCCAAAACGTACAGCACACAATGAGGAGAATGGGCGCAGAGGAAGAAGACACACAAGATCGAAACACGTGGAAGAATATTTCGAGAATATACACTCCTGGAAATTGAAATAAGAACACCGTGAATTCATTGTCCCAGGAAGGGGAAACTTTATTGACACATTCCTGTGGTCAGATACATCACATGATCACACTGACAGAACCACAGGAACATAGACACAGGCAACAGAGCATGCACAATGTCGGCACTAGTACAGTGTATATCCACCTTTCGCAGCAATGCAGGCTGCTATTCTCCCATGGAGACGATCGTAGAGATGCTGGATGTAGTCCTGTGGAACGGCTTGCCATGCCATTTCCACCTGGCGCCTCAGTTGGACCAGCGTTCGTGCTGGACGTGCAGACCGCGTGAGACGACGCTTCATCCAGTCCCAAACATGCTCAATGGGGGACAGATTCGGAGATCTTGCTGGCCAGGGTAGTTGACTTACACCTTCTAGAGCACGTTGGGTGGCACGGGATACATGCGGACGTGCATTGTCCTGTTGGAACAGCAAGTTCCCTTGCCGGTCTAGGAATGGTAGAACGATGGGTTCGATGACGGTTTGGATGTACCGTGCACTATTCAGTGTCCCCTCGACGATCACCAGTGGTGTACGGCCAGTGTAGGAGATCGCTCCCCACACCATGATGCCGGGTGTTGGCCCTGTGTGCCTCGGTCGTATGCAGTCCTGATTGTGGCGCTCACCTGCACGGCGCCAAACACGCATACGACCATCATTGGCACCAAGGCAGAAGCGACTCTCATCGCTGAAGACGACACGTCTCCATTCGTCCCACCATTCACGCCTGTCGCGACACCACTGGAGGTGGGCTGCACGATGTTGGGGCGTGAGCGGAAGGCGGCCTAACGGTGTGCGGGACCGTAGCCCAGCTTCATGGAGACGGTTGCGAATGGTCCTCGCCGATACCCCAGGAGCAAGTGTGTCCCTAATTTGCTGTGAAGTGGCGGTGCGGTCCCCTACGGCACTGCGTAGGATCCTACGGTCTTGGCGTGCATCCGTGCGTCGCTGCGGTCCGGTCCCAGGTCGACGGGCACGTGCACCTTCCGCCGACCACTGGCGACAACATCGATGTACTGTGGAGACCTCACGCCCCACGTGTTGAGCAATTCGGCGGTACGTCCACCCGGCCTCCCGCATGCCCACTATACGCCCTCGCTCAAAGTCCGTCAACTGCACATACGGTTCACGTCCACGCTGTCGCGGCATGCTACCAGTGTTAAAGACTGCGATGGAGCTCCGTATGCCACGGCAAACTGGCTGACACTGACGGCGGCGGTGCACAAATGCTGCGCAGCTAGCGCCATTCGACGGCCAACACCGCGGTTCCTGGTGTGTCCGCTGTGCCGTGCGTGTGATCATTGCTTGTACAGCCCTCTCGCAGTGTCCGGAGCAAGTATGGTGGGTCTGACACACTGGTGTCAATGTCTTCTTTTTTCCATTTCCAGGAGTGTAGTTTAAGAACGTTTCTTGATTGTATTGTAATTTCCAAGTAAATTATTATTTTGGAGATAAGCCGCTGTAATGAGGAAAAGCTCAAAATAATAGTGATCACCTTTTAGGCTTTCTGTTCATTATATGATCGATCAGTGTAATTTCCAAGTAAATTCTTATGTTGGAGATAAGCCTCTGTAATGAGGAAAAGCTCAAAATAATAATAATAATAATAATATACTAACTAGGTGAATGGGTTTTGTGATCACGTTTTAGGCTTTCTGTTTATTATATGATCGATCAGTATAGACATTGAGTGGTTAGTTATATTCATTTGGTCATTTAGTACTAGCTTTTATTACTGTCTTCGTTTTGTACATGTGATGTTTTTCTTCGCCGCCACAAGAAATGTTTATATTAGCTCACGATTGCCACATGAAATACAGAAGAAAAGAGGGGGTTAAACAAAACTTTATTTTTCTAGCGTCCGATACTCTGATACAATCGCAAGCACGTTGACAATTATAAATAAATTGTAAACAACCAGTTAAATAAACAAAATGAAAAAAATCAAATATCAGTGTCCAGTATTTCCAACCACTCAATTGTCTTAAAGGCAGCTTAGTGCAGTTCTTGCAGGACTCCGGCGAAAGCATGTAAGGGGCAGTCCTGAATGATACCACCTCGCTGCAGTAGTCACAGCTTGGAGATTCCCGCCATCCCCAACTGTAGAGAGCATCTGCTGTGTCTCCTGGAGCCACACCTAATTCGATTCAATTTGCACCAGATAACAGGAGGTAGACTGAAGCTCTTAATATTTATAGTTATGTTCCAAACTCTCATGGCGATTCTCCGGACTGGTTGACGACCTTTCAGCAGAATTGCACGAAGTTTCTGGGTGGTATCATGTATGAAAAGAATGTTTGTTATCTGTTCTTTTTCTTAACTGAGCGAAAGCTTGCTTTCTCCTTACGTGATGTGAATAGATGTCTTTTAGCAACGATAGCCACTGAACAGGCATAAGAGCAAGCATACCAAATATAATGAGCACAATCTGCGATTCTTCACTTCTGCAGCTGCGGTGCAAGATGAAAGTGGTCATTTAATTCAGTCATAATTCACCACTGTTAATTTGCATCTTAACTCAATAATCTGGGTAGTAGAGTTATTATAACACATCTGAAAGAGATATAACTGTACAAATTATCGGACCAGAACTCTTAACCCGAAACCATTACACGTAGTGCTAATCAAGAATCGCGTCGCCAACTCTCCACGACAGTAAAAATGATTCTTCTGTAGGTCAGTTTATCAGATTCCACAGAATGAGAGAGATTCGAACAGTACTGTTAACGATTGTTCCTTTATGGTACAACAAATAAACCAGCGTCACTCACTCAGGAAGCGCCGTTCTTCCCATAACTGTTCTTTCCTTTTTTAACGACTACGAGAGGGATTACGGATAAAACTCATACCCCCATGTACCAGTTAGATGCTGGCTGTCGTGACCAATTATTTGGTGCTAATATTTATCATCAATTCACTAGAACACATGACAGAAAGTAAATTATAGTCTCGTAGACTACCGCATTGCATATTACGTCGCCAATTACAGTCAACTCCACCCTTCGCTAACAAAGGCATGTTTCTTCCAGCTTACCTCTACTAATCAGCTCATTCCCTAACTACAGTAAGAAGAAGTCGCCATCTGTCACTTCAAGTGTGATGTGAAGAGACATTTTTATTCCGTAAATTCTTATACCACAACGGCAGACATCTTTATGCCGCTCGATTTATATTGGTTGTTGACTGCAGTGGTGATGTGTGTGATTGTGAAGGCCGAGCCATATTGTTTTATGTTAATCTTCTCAGTTCTCATTGGGAACTTTTTCATGTAGAGTAGCAGATATCACAGGTCAGCCTTGATTAGGGGTGGCACCAACAAAGGCTACGGACTGATATCTCTGTTGAGATAAGTTCAAAAGGACAGGGGCTGACTTCTAAGTCTCTTGTCGACAGAAGGAGAGCCAGTTCCTCCGAACAGCAGGGGTACAGGTACTTCTTCTACCAGCATTGTTCTGCTGGGTGTCGTTCTGGTGGACCCAGAAATATTCTTCATGAGTTGTCGGCAGGGCAGTAAAAGATCGTCCTACATTATGACCGAATTCGATGTTATTTCTTGGCTCATTCTGTGTTATTTTCTGCGAAACTCTGCTTTATTTTTGGAAGAACCCTTGTTACTTTTGGAAATTAGTTAATGCTTTTGCCAAATTCGTACAAAATACAAAGAAATTTATTCCGAATTTAGTTATTTACAAAAAATAGCTAATTTCTGAAAAATTGCTTAACTCGCTGCCTTTTTATTTTACCGAATTCGATCTTCTTTTCTTACCGACTTCGGTGCTGGCTTTTTGTCAAACATACTGAAATTTTTTGTCAAATTTGGTCTCTCTCTTTGCCAAACTCTATATTACTTTTTTGTCATATTTTGTTTAATTTTTGTCAAATTCTTCACTTTTGCCAGAACAGTGCTTTTTGCCGCATTCGGTGTTTTTATGGCCAAATTCCGTGTTCTCTTATTTTTTTTAAAATTCGATAGTACATTTTTGTCAAATTTGGTATTATTGTTTTGCCAAGTCTTGTGCAATTTTTTACCAAATACGATGCTGCTCATTTTCCCAAATACGATGTTATTTATATTGCAAACTTCGGTGTCTCTTGTCAAATTCGATGTTTTTTGCCTAATTCCTATTATTTTTGTAATTTGGGTGTTGATTTCTTCTCCACGCCGAAGTTTGTAATGCGGGAAACGCACTTTCAGATTATACACGAAACTCAGCCAAGAGCAGATTATCAGGAAAATTAGAGTGATAACAGTAAATAAAACTCAGATTTATAACATTTTTATACGGCAAAATTACAAATTTTAGGATGCCTCGTAAAATCGCCGATTTCACGTTACTTCGCTAAAAACTGCTAATTTCGCATGATTTTTCGTTTTACCGTTTTCGCGAAATTTTTCTTGTCCCTAGCTAAAGGAAACACTGCACTCCATTTGGATCCAGCTGAAGACTAAAAGAGAGTCGCTCATAGCAAGCAAATGGCCGTTTTACAACCTGAGCCCTGGTTGGGCAAGAGCTCTTGTAGAGGGCATTGTAGTATACCCAGTTATGGGAGACATCTTGAATAGGTTCCTGTCTGCTGCTTCTCCAAGAGAAGCAACGCCATCCAACTTAGTTTACTGTGTTTTCGCTCTCTCAGAGAAATCAATTTGGAGCAGTGTGACGTCAGCCACAATGGTGTGACGACATCTTCAACCAAAAGGACCTGATATGTTCATGTCGGGCTAGAGAGGATAGATAATTTTGGAAATTTTGTACACGAAAACACTAGGGATTGGAAGAACAAAAAAGAAATTCATGATCTAAGAAAGCTAAATACGAGGACGTGTAAATGGCATCGATGAGAAGCCGGCTTTTTGGAGATCCTTGTAAAATGGTTCAAATGGCTCTGAGCACTATGGGACTTAACTTCTGAGGTCATCAGTCCCCTAGAACTTAGAACTACTTAAACCTAACTAACCTAAGGACATCACACACATCCATGCCCGAGGCAGGATTCGAACCTGCGACCGTAGCGGTCGCACGGTTCCAGATTGTAGCACCTATAACCGCTCGGCCACTCCGGCATGCGGAGATCCTTGTACATCAGTTATTATGTTAGAGAACAGACAGCGCCTTAACAACTACCTCACTGGCCGAAATTTCGCGCTTTCTTTTTCATTGGAGGTTTTGTGGCAGGGATTTTGCTAAGTGCAGGAACAGGAAAAGCGGTTGAGATTTATTTAAGTGTAGGGCTTGTGGAGAAGGCCTGTGCTATGATTTAGAAGAGTACACTCCCGTTAGGGGTTAAGAGTGGAGACTTGAGGGCTCCGATGATAAAATGGACCAGAAATCGGAGTATCGGCTTTAAGAAGCAGGCAGTGCATTGTGTGTGTAGTGGCAGTTGAAGCTATCGGGACCTCAGGCAGCGCGCGTCTCTGAACATCAGTTGTGGTGAGATTTCTAGCGGTATTGGCTGGTTATGGAGGATCAGTTGGATCACAGTCAGTTTTGCGTGAAAGACATCAGAGAGGTAGTTCTCACGTTTTGGATGATAATGGAAACAATACTGAAGAAAAGTCAGGATACGTTCATAGGATAAGATGACTTGGAGAAAGCGTTCAACATTCTCAAATGTTGCAAGATGTTCGAAGTTCTGAGACAAACAGCGGTAAACTATAAGGGAAGACGGATAATATACAACGTGTACAAGAACCAAGAAGGAACAATCAAAGTGGAAGACGAAAAATGAAATACAAGGATTAAAAAGCGTGTAAGACAAGGATGTAGACTTTTTCCCTTGCTATTCAGTTTATAAGTCGAAGAAGCAATGATCGAAATAAAAGAAAGGTTCAATAATGGAACTAAAATTCGAGGTGAATTATATCAGTTATAAGATTCGCTGCTGACTTTTCTGTCTTCAGTGGAAGAGAAAAGGAATTACAGGATCTTCTGATTGGAATAAACACTGTAATGATTACGGAATATGGATTTAGAGTAAATCGGAAAAAGACGAAAATAATGAGAAGTAGCAGAAATTAGAACAGCGAGAAATTTAATTCAAGGAGTGGAGATTACGAAGTATATGAAGTTAAGGAATTCTGCTACATAGGCAGCAAAATAACGCATGGCGGAGGGAGCAAAGAGGACATAAAAAGCAGACTACTACTGACAAAAAAGGCTTTCCTGGCTGAAAGAAGTGTACTAGTGTCAAACATAGCCCTTAACCTGAGGAAGGAATTTCTGAGACTGTACGTTTGGTGCACAACATTGTATGGCAGTGAAACACGGGCGTGGGAAAACCGGAATGGAAGAGAATCGAAGCATTTCAGATATGGTGCTACAGAAGACTGTTGAAAATTAGGTGGGCTGAAAAGACAAAGAATGACGAAGCTCTCTCGCAGAAACGGAGGGAATAGGAATACATGGAGAAGACTGACATGAAGAAGGGACAAGCTGATAGGACATTTGTTAAGACATCAGGGAATAACTTCCATGGCGAGAGAGGGCGCTGTAGAGGGTACATACATCCAGTAAACAACTGAGTAGGTATGTTGCAAGTGCTACTCTGACGTGAAAAGGTTGGCACAGGAGAGGAACTCGTGACAGGTCGTATCAAGCCAGTCAGAAGACTCATGACTCAAAAATAAAAAAATTAAAAAAAGCAATAGGCGTCACACAATTAAATTCGTCTGGACACATCCATGACCATGCGAGCAGGAGTTGTTAGATGTTCGTTTATCTATTCTCCATTCGGTATGATCTTACAATCATTGTGTAACCACTAGAGGCCATGTTCCCCACACTAAAGTTGTTAGGGTACTAACCCTTTCTGAAATCCCGAATTCCTTTTCCAAGAACCGTGCCGAGTTAACTAGTGCTTATTCTATCTCATTTATTTCTCCTAATTCAATGCTGATTTTGTGTGTGTGTGTGTGTGTGTGTGTGTGTGTGTGTGTGTGTGTGTGTGTGCCCGATTGAGATACCTGTTTAAATACCCTAGGCCACTGAGAATGATTGTAATAAGTCTATATGCCTTTGGACCTAGTTTTTAATTCAGTAGTAACTGAATCTCCTGCCCACAGCAGTGTAACTTTAATTATTTTTGCCATCTAGTACCCTGGACTCGTTTACAAGGGCCGCCCTGAGTTGTCGTCAATTCCGTTGCGCACAGTTCTTCAATCAGTACCAGAGTTCTTTGGCCCTCTCAATGGCCCAGCTCATGCAAAACTATATAGCAGTCGCCACGCCGGCATTTATAGTTCGGTTGCCTCTTGTCTATGTCACCTGAGATTAATGAAAGGCAGTGAGCAGCAGTCGATAAAAGGGTGCTCCCATTGATCGTTTTTGTTGTACAGCTTTCTGCATGATCGTTATCCTTTATCAAGAACTCTGGAGGCTTTGTCTTTTAAGCTGATGCTCTTCGCATATTCGCTATGCCCCATTACTGTCAGTTTTCTCGCTTGCTCGGCCAGAACAAGAGGCGGTGACACGTTAAACGCTTAGCCTTTCTTCTGAAAAATAGCCTGGCGCCCTGCAACCAGCCGATACGGCCGACTGCCGCATCCATTTTCGGCGGGTTGTTATCGGCTGTCCGGCCCCCGCAGTTCACCAATTTTCCGACTGCGCCGCATCTCTTCAGAGGAAGGGCGTTTATCCATGGCCAGCGTCAGACAATGGAGGTTATTACTGCGGCGCTCTTGGCCACAGTAGCGGGACAGACAGCACGCAATGTTTTCCAGCGCGGCACGGTGCGAGATGTAACCATCGGTTTTCTGTCTCGCCTGACAAGGTTCGCGATTTGTTGCTCAGATTTGCGTTTTTGTTGTTCTCCCTCATTCCAGAACGCTTGCTAAGGAACTGACTTTCGTTTGGAGTTGGCCTCCTTCCACAACAAACTTCGCTACAGCTCCATACATCTTACCACGTTTCTGAGCAAAAGTAAAAACAACAGTAAAATGTTTATTTCGTCTGCAGAGCACAGAACTGTCTCACTGTTTCTGTGTTCCTCATCCTTTCGTGCTCTTGTCCTTGACGGTGTATTTGCCTTAAGCAAAGACTGTTTCAGTACCTATAACGGAAACTTAGAACTTTTATTGCTCTGCAGTGCTCT